>NW_007162181.1:18353-53643 GCF_000164805.1 Carlito syrichta
TTTTTTCCTTTCGGTGCATTTGAATTCCTTGTAGATCCTAGATGTTAGGCCTTTGTCAGAAATACAATTGGCAAATATATTTTCCCATTGTGTGGGCTGTCTCCCTGCTCTCTTGATGGTTTCTTTTGCTTTGCAGAAGCTCGTTAATTTGATGAGGTCCCACTTATCTATCTTATTTCTTAAGGTATTGGCCTTTAGGATTCTGAGTAGGAATTGGTTCCCGGTTCCAATTTCCATAAGGGTGTCTCCTGTGTTTTCTAAGATTCTTTTAGTTTGAGGTTTTATATTTAGGTCTTTGATCCATTTAGAATTAATTTTTGTGTATGGTGATAGGTAGGGGTCCTGTTTTAATCTTCTGCATGTGATCAGCCAGTTTTCCCAACATCATTTACTGAATAGGTTTTCCTCTCCCCAGTAGTTGTTGTTGGAGGCTTTGTCAAAGATGAGTTGGTTGAGGAATTGATGCTTTGCTTCCAGAATTTCTGTCCTGTTCCATTGGTCTATGTGCCTGTTTTTATACCAATACCAGGCTGTTTTGATTACTGTAGCCTTATAGTAGAGTTTGAAGTCTGGAAGTATGATACTGCCTGCTTTGTTTCTCTTGCTAAGGCTATTCGTGGTCATTTGTGTTTCCATATGAATTTCTGTATTGTCATTTCTAGGTCTTTTTTTTTTAGATAGTTTTTGTATGACAGAGTCAATTTCCTGGGTTGTTATGGGCTCTTTAGTGTCTCAATATCTTCTTGTTTTAACCTAGGAAGGTTGTGTGATGTCAGAAAGTCCACCATTTCATCTAGGTTTTCCAGTTTGTTTCCATATAGTTGTACATAGTAATCTCTGATAATCTTTTGTATTTCTTCGGGGTCAGTTGTGATTTGATCTTTTGTATTTCTGATTGTGTTTATTTGGGCTTTTTCTCTCTTTTTCTTGGTCATTCTGGCTAGGGGCCCATCAATCTTGTTAATTCTTTCAAAGAATCAGCTTTTTGTTTTGTTGATGTTTTCTATGATATTTTTGTCCTCTATGCCCCATATTTGAGCTCTTATTTTTGTGATTTGGATTCTTCTGCTAAGGTTGGGGTTTTGGCAGCCTTCTCTTTCCAGCTCCCTTAGGTGATTTGTTAGGCTCTCCAATTGTGATCTTTCCATTTTCTTGATGTGTGCTCGTAGAGATATAAATTCCCCTCTGAGAACGGATTTCATGCCATCCCAGAGATTTGGGTAAGATGTTTCTTCATTTTCATTTGTTTCTGTGAATCTTTCAATTTCTTCTTTGATTTCAGTGTTGACCCAGTCATTGTTCAGCATCATGCTGTTTAGTGTAGGCTTTGGGGAAATTTTGTTGGTGTTGATATTTATTTTTATTCCACTGTGGTCTGAAAAGGTGTATGGTAAAATTTCAATCTTATGAAACTGTTTATGTTTGATTTATGGCCAATGATGTGGTCAATCTTGGAGCACGTTCCATGTTGTGGTGAGTAGAATGTATATTCTGTGGTCATTGGGTGGAGTGGTCTGTATCAATTAAGTCCATTTGTTCAAGTCTCATTGAGGTTCTGGGTGTCCTTGCTGATTTTTTGTCTTGATGATATGTCTAGGGTTGTGAGTGTGGTATTAAAGTCCCCAGCTATGATAGTATTACAGTCAATCTCTTTTTTAAGTTTGCCTAGAAGATGCTTTACGAACATTGGTGCTCCTATGTTAGATGCATATATGTTTAGGATGACTATTTCTTGTTGATAGATTGAAACTTTTATCATTATATAGTGACCTTCTTCATCTTTTTTGATTTTTGATAGATTAAAGAGCATTTTGTCTGAGATTAAGATTGCAACTCCAGTTTTCTTTTGTGTTCCATTTACCTGAAAAATTGTTTCCCATCCTCTTAATTTGAGTCCTTTCTGGTGGATGAGTCTCTTGGAGAAAATATATTGTTGCCTCATGATATTTTATCCATTTTGCCATTCTGTGTCTTTTCAGTGGTGCATTTAGTCCATTCATATTCAGGCTAATTTTGAAATGTGAGGGTTTATCTTTGTCATGATGTTCTTATAGAGTTGTTGTAGCTGTTTGTTTGTTATCTTTCTTTTGGTTTTTTGGGTTGGTTCATGTGTGTTTTCAATCTTTTTCCTACACTCTTGTGAAGAATATTGTTGTTCTTTTTCCCTTTTCTTCTGTATTTGATACTTTCTTAAGAGTTTCTTGTAAGGTTGGTCTGGAGGCAGCAAAAGTTCTTAGGGATTGAATGTCTGGGAAAGATTTTAATTCTCCCTCACTGATGAAGCTTAGCTTGGTTGCATAGGTTATTCTTGGTTGAAATTGTTTATCTTTGAGAACTTTGAATATTGGACTCCAAGCTCTCCTAGCCTGAAGTATTTCTGTAGATAAATCTGCTGCTATTCTGATTAGTCTTCCCTGGTATGTAGTCTGACCTTTTTCTCTTGCTGCTTTTGGATTTTTTTCTTTTATACCTACTTTTGTTCAGGCAGATTATTATGTGCCTAGGAGTTGATCTCATTTGTTGTCTTGCTGGGGCTCTCTGAATTTCTTGTGTTTGAATTGTCACATCATTAATAAGGTGAGGGAAGTTTTCTTGAATAATTTCAGGCCAATTACTCTTAGGTTTGTTCCCTTAAAGTAATCGCTCATCCCTTGAAGGTTTTGTTCTGTCTTTTTAGGCTTCTTTTCTATGTTTTTGATAGTTTGGTTTAGTTCTTTATTTTGGTCTTCAAGTTCTAAGATTCTGTCTTCTGCTTGACTAATTCTGCTTTCCATGCTTTTTAGTTTGTTATTTATTTTAATCACAGTATTCTTTACTGCTGTTATCTCAGTTATCAACTCCTTCCTATTTTCCTCTTGTCTCTTCTCCATTCTTTTTATTCTCTCTATTAATGTCTTGATATCTGGGTTTACATTATGTGATCAGTCATTCTGGGGGCTCTTCATCATTTGCATTCTGAAGTCTGTTTTCTCAATATCTGATCTTCCAGGGGTTTTCTTTTAATTTTTCTTCATTCGTGTAGATTTGCCTCCCCACTTTTCCTTTTTTTTTTTTTTTTCCTCCCTCTGTCTTCTTTCAATCTGTTGTTCAGGGGTGGCAGGGTTGCTTTTTGCTTCTCTTTGCTCAATCACCTATTCTTCCATATGTGAATCTTCTGGCTTTGTTTGATTATGAGGCTGGACTGTAGGTTGAGGGTTATACCTTTTGCAGCTTTAAGATTTATTTGAGGGGGGCGCTGTGATTCAAAATTTATCTGCAGATCCCAATATCCACTGACAGGTGTATGGATACACTGGATCCTGCTTCCCACTGCCTTGTAAGCTGTTCATGAAGCGGGGGTAATGGTGTGCTCCCTGAAAGTAAAATGATGTAAGAAGAGGGAAAGAAATGGAACCGGGGGGGAAGAAGAAGGTGGAGACTGGAGAGTAAAAATAAGAACAGACAGAGGTACCCACTAATAAATTAAAATAGACCTGAAGACTGATAAGAGTAAAAGAAAACAAAAATAAATACAAGCAATCAAACAAAAAAAAGTCAGCAACAACAACAAACAAACTAGGACAGGCAATCATACAGACACACAAGCTGACCAACCTCCTTAAGATGTACTGTTCCCTTACACAACCATGAGATCTTAGCTCCCATGTTGGAGGTTGGGCAGAACTAGATGGGCAAGTTACTACAGGTCTCTGCCTGGTCACAGGGCTCCAGATGATCCCAGGTTATATTGCAGCCAGACCCAGCTGGGCAGGGAGGGGAGTGTGAGACAGCCAGGTGCTGTAGGCTGGCCTGTCACATGTGGCTTGGGCTTCTTTTTCTTTCTTTGTTCTTAGGTCCCAGGCTGGAGGATGTACAGAGCTGGGTGGAGCTCATGGGGCAATGCAGGTCTCTGCTTCCTCTCCAGCTCCAGCTGCTCTCTGGTCCCACTGTGGTCGGGGCAAGTAGGGGGTGGTGGAATGCGAGACTGCTGGGCATTGCTGGTCAGCATAGTGGTCAGGATAGCTGGGGGTCAGGGCAGTGTAGCCAATAAGGGAGCCCAGAGCTCCATGGGAAAGGAGACTTGGGCCTAGCTGGGTAGTGGAGGTTTGGGATGGGGCTGGGGGCTACAGCCGGGTAGGGCCTGGGCTTCCGTGGATGACAGAGGCTTGGAGCAGGGTGGGGCACTTAGGTCCAGGAGGGGGCCTGGAACTCCGAAGGATGTATGTCGAGGGACTCCACAGGTGGGCGGTGGCGGGTTGAGGCAGGGCTGGGTGCTTCTGCCAGGGAGGTGGCCCAGAGCTATGAGGGGTGACACTAAGGGCCTCCAGAGGCAGCAGCGGTTTATGGCCTGGTGGGGCACTTCAGTCAGGGATGGAGCCTGTAGCTCCAAGTGGTGGGCACCAAGGGAGGCGGGCAGCCAGAGCTCTGAGGCGCAGGTGCTGGGGGCCTCCGTGGGGGCAGCAGATCTTGGCGGGGCTGGGAGCTCCTCCGAGCCTCCGTGGGGAAAGTGGCTTAAGGTGGAGCTGGGCGCTTCAGGCAGGGCAGGGGCCCAGAGTTCCAAGGGGCGGCATCTAGGGCCTGCATGGGCGGTGGCAGCTTTGGGCCTGGTAGGGCGCTTCAGTCGGAGGTGGGAGCCCGTAGCTCTGAGGGGTGATCGAGTAGGGCCTCAGCGGGCAGCGGTGGCTCTAGGTGGGGCTGGGCGCCTCAGCCCGGACAGGGGCCCAGAGCTCCAAGGTGCAGGGGCCGGGGCCTGCGCAGGCAGTGGCGGCCTTCGGCCTGGTGTGACGCCCCAGCCAGCGATGGAGCCCGCAGCTCCGAGGGGCGGGCGCCTAGGGCCTCCCTGGGGGACGGCAGCCGGAGATGGGGCTGGGCACCCCAGCCAGGGCGGGAACCCAGAGCTCTGAGGAGTGGGCCGGAGGGCCTCCACGGGCTGTGGCGGCCTCAGACGGGATGGTGCCCCAGCCCGGGAGGGAGCTGGCAACGGCTGGGTGCCAGGCAGAGCAGTGCAGCCAGCGGGGGAACCCAGATCTCCACAAGGTATATCCAAAGGCCTCCATAGGCGGCGGCGGCTTGGAGCCGGGTGAGGCAGTGCAGCCGGGGAGGGAGCCAGGAGCTCCATTATCCAGTCCACTTTTGATGGGCAGCATGGTGGGTTCTTTGTTTTTGCTATTGTGAATAGTGCTGCAATAAACACGCTTGTCCAGACATCTTTTTTGTAGAATGCTTTGAGTTCCTCTGGGTATTTTCCCAGTAGGGAGATTGCTGGGTCATGTGGAAGGTCAATTTCTAGTTCTTTTAAAAATCGTCAGTTTTGAGTAGATGATTTCTGTAGCTGGTCTAGACTTCTTATTGGTCCATACGGTTTCCCTTCATGAGACATCAGATCCACTCAGAAATCTATAAAGGACCAAAAATAGCATCTGAAAAAGATGAACATATTGCATGGGAGCTCTATCTCTTTGAATCCTCCAATTAAAAAAATCTATAATAGTGGATAATAGATCTCTCTGAAGCTCTGTTTATTTAATTTGCAGATAAAGAAGATAAATATTTTTTCACTAGACTGCATGAAGGAACCAAACTAAGTTTCAGGAGACAGAGAAAGAACAAATGAAAATTGTCTTGAATTATTATAATATTGTTGCTTTCTATTTTGTATGGATTTTGTTGTTACCATTATTGTAAGTGTTGAAATTATAATGCAACGTGAGAATTATAACAGAAGTGTTTTTATTTCTCAAATTCTGAAGAAAATATGTATTGCCATACTCAATGTTTCCTCTTTTCTCTCTACTTTTTCCTAGTTCTCTGTGTTCAAGACAAACCAGTTTAAGTTACTTATAGAATATATATTACAATTTATGTAAGTAATATCCATATGTTTTTAGAATTTTTCTAGAAGTCATGACTATTTTCTCAAAAAATTGTTTAAATATTGATTCCTATTTATGAACTTGTATGTAAATATATACATTTCAAAGAAAGTATGCTCAAGTTAAAAAAAAAGGTCTATATGCCAAAAAATAAGATTCATTGAATAAAAATACTGTTCTGTTTACTGTATCAAATATAGGTATCTAAGAAGTATGGATTTGGGGGGATCCATTTTTCTCATATGCTTTAGTGTTTCTCAGCATGTGCAGAAAGTAGGAAATCCAAATGTTTTTGAAGATTTCCATGGATATCATACTTCTGCAAGTCCAACACATGTGGCATCAATCAGAAAATATGGCTATATTACAAACTCAGAGCAAGGAATTGCTACATTCCTGAAGTTTAAAAACACAAAATAATGTCAATGGGTATTTTTAAATATCAAGTATGAGTTTCAAAAGGTACTTAAAGAGATAACTAGATGAAAATAAACTCTAAAGCTATATTTTAATTAAATAAAAATTATTTTTCATTATATGGTGTGATAATTTATCACACATTCTTGGGGGCATTTGGTTTTTTTTTTAAATAACAAACACTTAAGTGTATCAGAAAATGCACTCCTTATCCATATGTGCTTAAAACTTCAAAAAGAATAAAGACTCAAAGAGATTGTTATGCATATGCTATAGCCTTGAAAACTCAAATTATTTAAAATAATTCAATAATACAGTTTTGGGGGGGTTGGGGGGTTTATTGCAATCATGGCCAGCCACTATGGCCTTGACCTGCTAAGCTCAGTCGATCCTTCCGCCTCAGCCTTCCAAGTAGTTGGAACTACAGGCATGTGCCACCATGCCTGGCTAATATCTGTTGATTTATTGTAGAGATGAAGTCTCACCAAGTTTCCCTGACTGGTCTCAAACCCGTGGGCTCAGGCCATCTTCTCACCTCGGCCTCCCAAATTGCTGGGATTATAGACCCAGTAATTATAGTAATCAGCTTTATCCTCAAAATAATTTTTACAGACCAACATCTTAAAAGTAGTAACATTCTAGGAAAATATGCTAATAGTCAAGAATATTTTATTATATATCTTCTTCAAAGAATTTTTTTAATGCACAAGAAGAATCTGTGTAACCTCAGAACACAGAAGAAAGATCAATGCTCACAGCCTTGCTTCTCTTTTATTCTATTTCCAAGGAGAAAAAGTTGATTTGATTAAAAATTTATTTGAACTAGCATATTGGGCAATGCTATAAGATAATATCCACAGTCTTTGTCTCCTAAAAACCAACTCCTGCAAAAAAACAATAAAGCTTTCTTGTAAATGAGCAAAATAAAATAACCACAATTACTCCGATTCCAATTATAGCCAAATTAAGAACTACTTATTCCAATAATAAATAAAAACAGTATCCATGCTCTGTGTGTGCTACAAAACAAAGAAATGTTTGTTTATTCATAAATGGCTTGTTGGTAAAAAGTATTGTATTTTCAAGTAATCAAAATTTTGATAAATGAGAACTTCAAACATTAAATATTTGTCAAAAAGTTTCTTTAACCAATGCTGAACCAAATAATTCTTCTGTGTTTTTTCTCAAGTGAACTTTAAATGTATGATCCACAACTTAAATTTTGACACTTGGCTAGATTATTCATTTGAATCACCTCAAATGATGAAGTGTGTTAATCTATTTCCCAAACATTCAAACATCAAAAAGTAGATTGTATTTTTCTGGCCACTAGATGTCACCAATACTCCACTTGAAAAGACTATTTGACATATTTGTTTTTAAAAAAAGAAAGAAAGAAAAAACTATGGAGACATGGTAAGGGTCAGAGTCAAAGCCATGATGCTGAAACAAAGATTACAAGACATTTAAAAAGTGAAATACATGAGAATGACACATTGTAAGTGCAGAAGGGAGAGAGAACAGTCACACAGGTGAGTTTTGGGATGTGGAGAAGACAGCAATGTTTGAAAGAGAGGGAAGGAAGAGCCAAGGGCTACAGACAAAATGCACAGTCATTTGGGACAGACTGATTTTAAGATACCATCTTCTTATTTCCTACCACTCCCTTACTGTATTTCTTAGGAGTTCTGTTTACAATAAAACCATAAGCAGAAGTCTGATTGTCAGAAGTGAAATAGATCTGCTGTAAGGAGAAACACAAAGAGCAATGTGAAAAATCCCCATTTCGTAATATCAGAATAAGTCTCCTATACATGACTGACCCACATTTGACCCACATTTTACTCTTTCTGAAACTGAGATAAAAGCTTTCATTTAAATAACTTAATGGTAGAGCTTAAAATGTTAAATATTTAGTCAGGGATAATCTACTTTAGTCATCAGACAGCTTTTAGAACATCAAACAGGTGCTAACAGAAGTCCTTCACTTCAGTAGCAGAACTGATTCCTTTCTGATGTGTTTTTAGCAAAAGCATTGATTTATTCATAAAAAAATACTTATTTCCTGTATTTGTGCTTAAAGAGCTAAATTGTAAAGTACGACCAGACTCAGGAAAAAAAACATATTTTGCAGCAAGATTACATTAATCGTGAAGAGGTTTCTTAGATCAGTTTGGATCTCCTCTCATTTTGCCATATATGGTAGCACAGCCAGTTAAATATCATAAACTGGTAATTTGGAGACATTTTACACTACTAATTGTGTAAAACTTTACTTATCCTTATTGCTTTAGCCCACAAGGACAATGAAACAATGATTCAATACTGAACAAGCCAATTTTTTTCATTCTGATACTTTAAATTTTAGATTTTTACAAAACCTAGCAAAGAATTATCAGAATATAGAGGCCTATATATGTAATTTTGATGGCCTACTGAAAAATAAGAATGCTTGGCCCCTTGTACAAAAAATTATAAAAAATTTCAAGAGAGGGAGAGCAGAGTCTTAATTCAAGTACAGGAACTTGAAAATACATCTTAGATTTTGTGTGTAGCTAAGTACTATTCGCTTGATTACATTGCTTTCAACCAAAATTCTTAATTGTAAAACACAGCTTTTTAGTTTATTGAAAGAGTGATGCAGAAGTAACTCAATGATAAGAAATCACATAATACAGATGATCCTATAGATCTTTGGGGAATTGAAGTGGTTTCCCACAAGAAGAACTGATGAAGCAGTTAAGAGAATTCTTATTTATTTGTCTTTAGTAAAACTCTCCTTGCATCCACTTTCAAAGCCATAAACTCTTTTAATAATAATAAACATTTTACATTGAGAAATATGAGTCATAACTCATTTTCTAAATAAATAAATTAGCACTTATACATTTACTGTTATCAAAACCACCTCAAATTCTGCTTATATTTATATATAATTAATACAACTTTACTATGTGCACTTAAAGCAATGAATTATAATTACATAAATTTGTGTAAAATAATATTAATATGATATTGATTTTAACAAAGGTAATTCTATAATAATAGTTATTTATCAATATTAATGTTTTGGGAAAATTTAGAAATTATAGAATACTATAAAAGAAAAATAAGCCGGGCTCGGTGGCTCAGCCTGTAATCCCAGCACTTTGGGAGGCTGAGGTGAGTGGATTGCATGAGCCTGCGGGCTCGAGACCCACCTGGGCAACTTGGCGAGACCTCATCTCTACAATAAATCAAAAAATTAGCCGGGCTTGGTAGCGCGCCTGTAATTCTGGCTACTCGGAAGGCTGAGGCAGAAGGATCGCCAGAGCCCAGCAGGTCGAGGCTGCGGTGGCCAGGAGCAGCCACTGCACTCCAGTCTGGGCGACAGAGTGAGACTCCAACTCAAAAAAAAAAAAAAAAAGAAAGAAAAATAAAATGACCTAATTCTTCACCACAGATAACCAGTAATAAAAGTTTTTTCTTCTCTGATCTGAATGTTTGTGGTCCCCCAAAAGTTATATGCTGAAACTCTACACCTCAGTATGATGGTATTAAGAGGTGGAGCCTTCAGGGGGGTTTTAGGTAATAAAAGTGAAGCCCATGAATGGGATAAATGTCCTTAAAATAGTCATAAAAGAGCACATTTGTCTCTCCTGCCATGTGAGGTTGGAGTGAGAAGGCTGTCTATGAGGAAGAAGGTTCTCGGCAGACACCAAATCAGTATGCACCTTGATCTTGACCTCACCAGCCTCCAGAACTATGAGAAATTTCTGTTGTTTATAAGTTATGCAACCTATCAGATTTTGTTATAGCAATTTCATGACTTAAGACACATAACTTTTGGTCTTCTAAAAATAGATACTATGTTTTGCTACCTAAAGGAATACTTCTATTGAATTATGTTGTCTTGTATAAACTGTAAAGTATATAAACTACCTCAAATTATATATATTATATATAAATAAGTATAAAATGAATATGTGTATTAATTTTTGTAGAGATGAGTCTTATGATGTTGCCTAGGCTGGTGTCAAACTCCTGGGCTCAAGCAATCCTCGCAACTTTGCCTTCCATAGTGCTAGGTTTACAGATGTGAGCAACCATGCTCAGCCTTATAAACTACCTCATATTATTATGCATCACTTTTTAGTTTTTCACTATTATACATAATATTATGGTGTATATGTTTTGCATTAATTTTTGTATTTATCAATAGTTGATAACTTTTTAATATGTATTTCTTAAGATAGAATTAGTACATTAATAAGTATGAACTTTTAAAATTTTTTTTTATTTTAAAGATGAGTAAAATTCAGGGTTAGGTATACAAATGTTCATTATGCAGGTAACCTTGTTGATGAGATGTGCTGTGCCCCTTCCTCCCCTGGCAGTTTCCCTCAACTGCCAATCCTATGTCCCCTCCCCTGGCAGTTTCCCACTACTGCCAATCCCTTTCTTATAGTATTATGTTAATTGTTCAAGGTCCACTTGTGAGTGAGAACATATGGTAATTTGTTCTTTGTTTCTGTGATAGATCACTGAGTATGATAGACTTCAAATCCATCCAAGTTGCTGTGAAGTTCATATGTTTGTCCTTCTTTATGGCTGCATAATATTACATTTGTATATGTACCACTTTTTTTTTATCCAGTCCAGCTTCGATGGACAGCATGGTTGGTTCCATGTTTTTGCTATTGTGAATAAAGCTGCAACAAACATGCGTGTGCAGGTATCTTTTTTGTAGAGTAGGGGGATTGCTGGGTCATATGGAAGGTCACTTTCTAGTTCTTTCAGAAATTGCCACACTGTCTTCCAAAGAGGTTGTGCTAGTTTGCATTCCAACCAGCAGCATAGAAGCATTCATTTTTCTCTACATCCTTGCCAGCATCTGTTGTTATTTGTTTTATTAATGATGGCCATTCTTACTGAGGTTAGATGATATCGCAATGTGGTTTTGATTTGCATTTTCCTGATGATTAATGAGGCTGAGCGCTTTTTTTAATGTGTCTGTTGGCTGCTTGTATATCTTCTTTTGAGAAGTGTCTATTCATGTCTTTTGCCCACTTTTTAATGGGGCTGTTTGTTTTTTTTCTCTCGGCACATGTGAGTTCCTTGTAGATCCTAGATGTTAGGCCTTTGTCAGATAAACAGTTGGTGAATATGTTTTCCCTTTCTGTGGGATGTCTCCCTGCTCTCTTAATGGTTTCTTTTGCTTTGCAGAAACTTGTCAGTTTGATGAGGTCCCACTTGTCTATCTTATCTCTTATGGTATGGGTACTTGGGGTTTTGATCAGGAATTGGCCGTCAGTTCCAATTTCCATAAGGGTGTCTCCTGCAGTTTCTAAGATTCTTATAGTTTGAGGTTTTACAGTTAGGTCTTTGATCCCTCTAGAGTTTATTTGTGTGTGTGATGATAGGTAGGGGTCCTATTTCAATCTTCTGCTGATCAGTCAGTTTTCTCAGTGGTGAATAGGTTCTCCTCTCCCCAGTGGTGTTTGTTGGAGACTTTTGTCAAAAATGAGTTGGTTGAAAAAATTGAAGCTTTGTTTCTGGAATCTCTACCTTGTTTCATTGATCTGTATGCCTGTACAAACATTTTTATAACATTTGAGGCATATTTTAAATATGCTCTCTAGACTCTACACTGATATATAATAATAATAATAATAATAATAATAATAATAGACTTTTTCCTAAAGTTGAGATTTCATCCTAATGTAAGTTATTGTTCTTGTGGTTTAATCAACTCTATATAAACACATACTACTGATTATAACTGGAGTATTTTTTAAATAACTTTCATGAGGGTTAGTATTTGGAGTACTTAGGAAGCACTATTCTCTGTCAAATTTATTAAATCTTTTGAAGAGAAAAGTAAATAATTTTGTTAAGGCCAATGGTCCATGACTCTTTCATAGTACAGTTCAGAGGAATTATGATTCTTTTTAAGAGCTACTATAACTTTTTATTTCAAATACATTATATTTCTTTATTTTCAAAATTTTGCTTCAGAGCATTATATAAAGTCACTGCTTACCATCTGTATTGCTGTATTGTAGATGCTGAAGGCTACTAAAATGAAGAGAAGCATTTGAAGAACTCCTCTTTATAGACACATCCAAGTAGGGATTTTCTGATAAATTTGTGCTATTAGTATCACTCTAACAAAGCTATAGAGATATTTTCACTTATATCTTTGAAATTATTTTAAGCCAAAATATCTATTAAGGAAAGTACATAGTACTGAACTTGATTGTTACCTAATCAGCAATTAAATAAATTGTACATGATAGAATAATTAAAACTTGCTTTGGAATAGATTTTACTTAAATGTGAATCATCAAGAAAGTCTGCTCAAGGCTGTCCTTTGCATAATTTGGGAGATCAAGGAAAATACAGTGTATGACCATTCTCCTTAGAGGAACTTTCAAGACTCTTGAACAACTACAATAAAGCAAAAGGAAATAACTAATGTAGGTTTTAAAAGAAAATAGCAATATAATAATAATACAGCAAAACACCACCAGATATATGCCTGTCTAAAGTAGGTATACAGAAGTCTTAGGTGTAAAAACGGAGTGTGTGTGTGTGTATGTGTGTGTATTTGACAACCACTTGGGTAAAGGCAATTTATCCACAGCTAATTTTTCAGTACCTAATCAATTACATGTCCAAGCTATGCCAGAAAAGTCATTGCTCACTATTTGTTCTTCACTTCTTAATATTAGCAAAAAAGACTTTTTACCATCAGTAGAGCATTATCTCTTATGTCTTTCAACTATTAAAAACTTAGAGTGACAACGGAAGAATATTAATCGAAATCCGATCTGAGAACATAAATTGATGTCACAATATAGCCAGGAATGAAAGCAGAGGCAGGATGTGTAAATCTATCACAGAGGACTCCCAATCTCAATAGAGGTAAACATACAGACCAAGATTATAGAAAGCAGTGGTTACTGGAAACAAGCTAGGCAATAAATCTGGATAAACTGGTGAAGGTGATGAAAGTGTTTTATTCCACATGGAACCTTTCAAAAGTCTATTGTCTGCTTCCTGTGGATCTGCTTCTACTCATCTTGACAGAAAAAAAGTACTCAGAACATAGTATTTGACAAAAGGAATAAAATGGGATATTTAGAGTATTGAAACTGACACAACATAAAACATTTAAGATATTTAGACTTCTGAATTCATTTTCAAGACCTCACTGCTATCACATGTGATGTTATATCATTTTAAATCATGTTTGAGTTCTATCTTTAAAAAATTGCAATCAGTATTTCAAGCCAAAAATAGTAATTGTTTGAGATATTTAGCATGTGTTACTTTTGCAAGCTAAAATTCTTATAGAAAAGACATTAGAATTTATCTTAAGAATGTAAATGTTTTTTTAAAAGGACTTTCTTTACCATGATGACTTTCTATAAGCAGTTCAGTAATTGTGAAATGTATATATGTATACATTTCATATATATGTGTGTGTGTGTATACATAACACATTTGAATGGGTTAGCTCATGGTTAGCATAATAATCATTTTGTAGGTATATCAAGCTTCTTGTCAAAAGCAAAAGCATGTTCTTTCTTATAAAATGTGCATGCCTGAGTTGATTCATTCTGAAATTCCTTTCTGTGGTGGGCCAAAGAACCCAGGGAGCATCACCCTGCACTCCACCCAACATTTCGGGTGCTGAAGCACAGGGTGTGAGAAGCTCAGCAAACATCAACACCTCATGGATTTGTAAGAATGGCCATAACCCCCATCCCCAGTCTCTACTGCTTCCACTTTCACTCCTTTTCTTTCTCAGGGTGACCTACTAAATCTCTCCTCTGTCATCATGTCTCTGTTCCCTCCAGTCAGGTTACTGGCCCTCCTCAAACACAGGCTAACGGAGGTACGAAGGGGCCTGACCCCTACACTATGCAGAATTGAGACTCAAGTGACCAAAAGGCCTCCTTTCTTCCTTTCATACACTCTCACTGTTCTAATAGAAAGGAGAAGGAAAGTATTTTTGAACGGAATTGGTACAAAATGTTTTGTTTTGTTTTTCTGGTGTTTAAGAAGTCAAATTGTTCTTATTTTCAAATGCTGGCAGCCAGATTATTTAGAGTAAATCTGATTCTAAAGATTTGAGCCTTGCCCAAGATGAATTACAAACAATTATTTGTCCTTATAAAACACTTAGAAAGTCTTTTACATATGACCATATATATTTTTAAGCCTTTCCTCTGGTTCGAGAATCCCGCTGACAGAAAAAGGCTGCCTATGCCTTTCAAGACTTTTAGTTTTAATAATTTTCTTTTTCAAGCAGGCGTTTGGGCATTCTGGGAATTAGTGCAGAAAACTATTTTAAAGTATGTACTTAAACCTTGCTTCCTACAACTTTACCATATGCTGAAGGGACTTAAATCTCATACCTGGCACCATAAGCCAATTGCTCCTCCAGAAAATGACAAGCCCCTATTTTTTTAAATTACTGCTAGATAGCACCACTGCTTATTATGTGAGGTTTGGTGAAAGGTTTTTGGAAAAGAAAGTTTGGTTATGTTTCTGCACCTGACTAACTTCTCCTGTCGGACAGATGAAGCCTTATATATGGAGTGTTCTCTGTGTTCTACAATAGGGCATCAGAAGTGATCACTCTTGCCTGATTTTCCACACCTGATGACTCCTTTTCCAAAAGTCTTATGCCAACCTTCAACACCTCTTAAACTAAAATTCAGTGCTCTACAGAGGGTCCTAGAAAATCTATCTGCTCACCGTTGAAAATGAGTAAGAGCAGACCATTTAACTAACTAATTATCTTAAATTTTTCAATACCTCAATACAAAGGTGACTCACCTGTCCAAATAACTGGTCTGTTCATTCCAAAAAACATATGCATCAGACCATTTCAAACAACGGTATTGGAAAGGCTGATTAAATCTCATTTGTGTTTCATTTGCAACTTCAAGCCACAAGGTACTCAAGGGAAATCCTACATATTCAGACACAAGGAGGGTAGAGGATACTCAGCTCGAGAGGCCTCATAGACCCAGGGACACCTGGCATAAATGTTTTTTTCAATATTTTATTTTAAAGATGTGGGGTACAATTTAGAGTTAGGTATACAAATGTCATTGTACTGGTAAAGTTTTGGACCTTACTTTGGCCCCCACTTCACCTGGTTTGAGATCAGGTACCCTTATTGATGAAATGTGCCCCCCGCCTTCTCTGGCAGTTTCCCACTACTGCCAATCCCTTTCTTATAGTATTATGCTAGTTGTTAATGGCTTTTATTTTTTGTTTCAGAATTTTCCCTTGAGTGTGAAGGAAAAAATGAGCATTACTCTATAACTTCAAAATTCTCATTGGGTCAGATTTCAATAATTGAAAAAAAAATTTATATTGATCAGTTTAAAACAAAAAAAAGTTAACTTCATTGCAACAAGATTTGGATTTAGTACAAATTATCAGATAACGAGGCTTATAGTGAGAACAAGACTTTTAGTTTTAATACCATATTGCAACTGGAATTATTTTGTAGATGAGAACAGAAATGGCTAAAAGTTCCCTATATGCAGGCATTTATGGCTTTATAGCACCACGTTAGAAACAAAATTTTATTCAATGGGGCATTAAATACAAATTAAGAAGGAAATTATGCAGGGTCCAGAGGAAATACTGCTCTTTTCCAGGGAAGATAAAATGAATATATAAAAAAAGTATACCAAATTAGACCCTGATATGCAGAAACACAAATCTTTCTAGGAATTTATTTTATCAGCCATTCAACTCTGCGCATCCAGAGAAAGTTCCAGAAGCTAGATTTAGGATCACAGATGCCAAACTGCCAATTAGAGAAGATTTTAAGGTTTCTAACAACTGAGACATTGAGGAAAGAAAAGAAAAGGAAAGGAAAGGAAAGGAAAGGAAAAGAAGGAAAGAGAAAGGAAGGAAGGAAGGAAGGAAGGAAGGAAAGAAAGAAAGAAAGAAAGAAAGAAAGAGAAAGAAAGAAAGAAAAAAAAAAAAGAAAGAAAGAAAGAAAAAGAAAGACACCAGCATGGGTCGTAGCAGAGCTAAACCAGGTCAACCTATTGGTGGTTGCCATTATATTAGGGGCAAAACCCCAGCCACCCCACAGAAATTGGGTAAGAACAAACCAGTTAAGAGGGGATGGTATGTGTTGCTATAAATGTGGTCAATGGGGACACTTGAAATGCAATTGCCTCTAGGACCTTGTTTCCCAGCATCAGTTTTACCATCATCCCAGGAATCCCTCAGGTAAATATTAAGCTGCTGAAAACCAAATTGATTTCTTAATTAACACAAGTGTCAGCCATTCGGTACTGGCCACCCATGCTGGCCCTCTTTCTTTTTATGTTTGCTCTCCAGGGGAAGTTGATGACATTCTAAGAATTAAACATCTCACCTATCCTTTAAATTGACCCCAATAAACCACCTCCAATTAATGCATTTTTACAGCATGACTTATTTCCTTGTCAGTCATGTTGTAATACGCCTAAACTCAGACTTCAGCAGGGATCCATTGCAGCCCCCAAATTTTGTATTTCTTATACAATTCAGCCAGTTCTAACTAAATGCAAACACTAGATACTCATTTAAAACTGAATAAAAAAGGAATAGTCTTGTCTTTATTGAAGATTAATAAATGGTTAATTCAAATTATAAATTCAGAAAAGTTATTTATGAAAGAATGTAAAAAATAAGTAGGAGAGAGAATTGTAAATTGTGATTATCAAAATGTATTTTTGGTAAGTAAGGTTATAAAGCAAAAGGATAATTTTATATAAAAAAGAATCTTAAATTTTGTCCTATAATAAAGTGACTTTTTTGGAAAAAGGAAGTATAAGGCAAAACAGAAAATCTAAGCATATTGTAGATAGGCTATGTAAGTCATAGATAATCTGTGTAAAGTTTATTAAAAATGTATGAGAGAAATTTTATAAATGATCGCATTTGCTAAAGGGGATTATTTAGTTCTTTTCATGAATTAACCATTATTATCAAAATTACATTGATGTTGGGCCAGAATTCCATTATGTTAAAATAACAGTGATTTCTCAAAACACTGATCTGTCCTTTAATAAAAATTCTAGGATATTTATAAAAATCTTACTTTGTGGCAAAGCTAATTAAAGTTAAATAGATTTGATTATAGTGTTTTATTAAAATTAACTTCAATGTTACTAATATAATTATGCAAGAATAAAATTTGCTGTTCTCTTTTAAACAAAATTTTTGTATAATTTCAAGAGATAATGAAAAGTTTTTGTTTACTTTTAAGTAAATAACAAAAAAGGAGGAAAGAAAACAGTTTCAGTTGACTCCTGCTGTCTTTTTACTGTTTAAGGAAATGAATCTCCTCTACCAAGAGGAAGGTTTTTGCTTTTCAATCTTTGAATTATCATTTTGGTTACATGCATGACTATTTCACAATAACCTGTAATCCTGTGCTATGATAACATGCTTTAAAAACCTTGAATATATATTAAACTTTCCAACATAAAAATTTCAAGTTCTCAATTTAGTCTTTCTTACTTTTTAAAAAACTTTTAGTGTTAGGTTTTCCTGAAATTCAAGGATACACTTAATTCATTTGGTATGCTCAAATTACACAGGAAGCACTGTCAAATGTGAAAGTGTTTAACTTTCCTAAGGTTATATTTATGTATATCATTGCAATGTGTTCCAAAATTGTATAAAGTTCCTATAGTTTTGATATGCCCAAATGTATTACCAATAGTAATGATTACGATGAAACTGCCTACATAGAATTAATATCAGTTATGATTAGAAATTAACAAATATGTTTCTTCTAAGCTTATTTACAATTACTTTTATGTCTCACCCGTGGGGAGGAGGGGAAGCTTCCCTGTATAACTTATGACTGCTTGGGGAGACAAGAAATCATTTAAAAGATGAAAAGCAGCCGGGCTTAGTGGCTCAGCCTGTAATCCCGCGCCTTTGGGAGGCTGAGGTGAGTGGATTGCCTGAGCCCGTGGGTTCGAGATCCGCCTGGGCAGCGAGACCTCATCTCTACAATAAATCAAAAAATCAGCCGGGTGTGGTAGCGCATGCCTGTAATTCCCGCTACTCGGAAGGCTGAGGCAGAAGGATTACCAGAGCCCAGCAGGCGAGGCTGCGGTGGCCAGCAGCGGCCACTACACTCCAGTCTGGGTGACCGAGTGAGACTCCAACTCAACCAAAAAAAAAAAAAAAAAAAAGATGAAAAGCACCCTCAATCTTCAGGGATTGCAACTCCCATTGCACTTTTCTCCTTTTCTACCTCCATAATGGCTAAGGACCAGTGAATAATAGATGATGGTCAGGAAAATTGTTTTATAAACAGTATCCTATTGTAAAACCTAGGAATGGTGTCTAAAATGTTTTTTAGACTTTGCTTACTTAGGCCCAGTCATCCACGATTATTGTTTTATTTTTTGAAATTATATTATTTTCCCGGAATCAAAAACAGACAAACAAACAAAAACTTATGTCCTCATGAAGACTGTTTGCCCAGTATAGGACAGAACAAGAGTTAATTGCAAAAACTGAATTAATAGAAACCAAGTAATTTTGTAAGCTTTTGTTTGAAGTATTGCTAGTTCTTTTGTTACATTTTTCAGAAAAAAAAAAAACCCTATTTCTTGGAGCTATTTACAGCCTCTAACAAATGAGTAAAGTATGCTCTTGTAAGCAAAATTTGAAGCATAGATCTTTCTACCTAATTTTTCCAGAATTTAGAAACTATTTGTGATTATTGATTTATGACAGTATGATTATTTGCATAAGTTCAATGTTTTTTTGGTTGTTTTTGTTTTTTGGGTTTTTTGGGGGGGGTTGGTTTTTGATTGTTTTTTTTTTTTTTTTTTGGTAATGCGATGTGTTTGGAAATATATGTTATTCTACCATGCTTTGACTGGGTTCAGAGGCTTATGAAGAATCTAATGAGATAACTTATGAAAAGAGTTTCAACAATGCCAATTTTAAAAGAGTCTATATGGCAAATAATTGTTATTGTTGTACTTTAGGCAAATAAAAGTATTAAATGTAAAACTTATTTTACAAATAAACTGGTCCTATTTTAATTTGTGTTTAGTAGAAATGGAAGATTTAAAGGAGAAAATTATGTTTCAAAACATAATTTTCAAAAGAAACTAGTTATATGTGTTTTAAATTTTCTTGTTCATTGTTTTTGAGCTTTTATTATTTTCTACAATTTGAATTGCATCCTGAAGTCTTTCCTGGGTACAATTCTCCAGGCTAATGTAGTCAATCTTTTCTTCATATTTTATATAAACTTCACAAAATGTCCACTTAAATGCCTCATTCAAATTGCATCATCAAATCTGTAGGATTGGTACTGCATTCTGAAGACACATCAGAAACTCTAAAAGTTCATTTATAAACTATTCCAGATACTAACCTTTGTTCTTCCTAGAAATATATTTCATTAAATATCTGCTTATCTGCATTATCCATAGAAAACCAGCCCACCTTCAATACACTTTCAAAAATTAAGCACAGCTATTTATAGGGACAGGTATAAGTGGAATACTTTCCTTCGAGGTTTCTTTACCTGCTCAGCCTTGTTTTTTGCTATAATCTCACTGCTACTTATAATGAAACCACAGGATTCATTATAAAATTAGATGAATTTGGAGTCTATCATACTCAGTGATTTATCACAAAAACAAAGAACTGAGTTCCATACGTTCTCACTCATAAGGTGATCTTGAACAATTATAATGCTATAAGAAAGCGATTGGCAGTAGTGGAAAACTCAGGGGAGGGGAGGTGGGACTGGCAGTTGAGGGAAACTGCTAGGGGAGGGAGGGGCATACCTCATCAACAAGGGTACCTGCATGATCAATGTTTGTATACCTAACCCTGAATTGTACCCCACATCTTTAAAATAAATAAATAAAATAAAAATAAATTTTAAAAATGTATTACCAAAGAAATCCAATAGTTTTACTTCTCTACACACTTCCCCCCGCAAGAAAAAGAAAATAAAACGCCTTTGAACTCATGTCAATTGGATGGAAACACAGAATTCATACAGCTTTCAATTACTGCTTCATTGGGACAAAATTATTTTTAAGAACTTTCTGTAAATCACTGTTTTAACACACTGAAATACAAAGCACTTCAGAATATCATTGTCATTATTGCCTCTTGGTAAGTGACTATCTGTTTCATTCTACAATGTTTGAGTATAACTGAATTGTAGATAGTATAGGAAATTGGATGTTGTGGTATGTTTTTTGTTCTTCAGAAGAACTGGCAATAAGATGAGGGGGACCCCCCAAAACCACCTCATAATTATCTTTTGGAAGACGGGACCCTTGTAGTAAAGGCTTCCCCTACTAGGTAAGTGTTCTAGGAACCCATCGGCATCAGTGTACCAATTAGCATTGTTATGAGAGGTTATGTTTGGCTTCAGTGGATTTTTTTTCTTTTTTTTTTTGAGTAGAAGTCTCACTCTGTCACCCAGGCTGAAGTGCAGTAGCACGGTCACAGCCATTGCAGCCTCTACCTGCTGTGCTCAGGTGATCCTTCTGCCCCAGCCTTCCAAGTAGCTGGAACCACAGGCATGCGCCACCATGCCCAGCTATTTTTTTTTTTTTAATTGATTGTAGAGACAAAGTTTTGCCAAGTTGCCCAGGCTGGTCTAGAACTCATGGATTCAGACATTTCTCTCATCTCTGCTCCCAAAGTGCTGGAGATTCTTTCAAAACGTTTGCCCATTTCATGATTTACAAGCACACCTGCCCACACTGTGCTAAGTGTTCAGCAGTTTTTGACCCCAAAAAATGGCATAACCCCTCTGCCCCACCCTATTGACCTGATCTCGCCCTGAGTGACTTTTGTTTCCTTGGATAAAAAAATTCCTCAAAAGTGGAGTGGGGAAGCAGGATTGGCAGTAGTGGCAATATGCCTGAGGAAGAGGGGCACACCTCATCAGCAAGGGTACCTGCATAATGAGCATTTGAATACCTAACCCTAAATTGTACCCCACATCTTTAAAATTAAAAAAAAAATTAAAAGACGAAGAAAAAAAATTCCTCAAAGGGAAATGTTTTGCTGATGTGGAAGAGGTGAAACAAAAAATGACAGAAGCACTAAAAGTAATCAAGATTGAGAAGAGAAAAAAAGTCTCGATAGGTGTACTGCATCAAATGGAGAGTACTTTGAAGGTGACTGAAGTTTAATCATATAAGAATATATACATAACTTTTAATAAATAAATTTTGGGGGGGATTCCCCCCTCATATCTCCAGTTATTGGCAAGTTTGTTAGACCTATACTGTAGTGTTAATGAGGCCAACCAGAGACCCAAGAAGAAACTGTGTACTAGTCCTTAGGGAAAGACTCTCAACAGACTCTGGGCCGGCACTGGGAGAAACATGTCTCCTCAGGTATGTCAATCTCATATTTTATTTTATGGTCCTTAGGTGACTACATTATCTAGTTCGGCTCACCACACTGCCTGAGCAGGGTAGATCTGAGGACATGCCTGCACCCATTTTTTTTCCCCAATAGTGAGAAGTATATAACACGCTGATAGTACCCTGCCTTTCTCTCCTATTTGTCCTCAACAATTTGTGTGCAGAGCAGTGGTGCTGAGGAACTCTGATGCTGGCCTTGTTCAGGATAAGCAGGGCCCTGTGAAGGGCAAGCCAAGAGGCAGAGGTCCATGGAGAGAGTTTGGGTGGTTTGACCCAGTTCTGAAGGGATCTGGTCCCATTAAGTCTTTCCTGTGCACAGGACAGGACACTTTCAGCCTTACCCTTCCACCTAACTCCAAAAGGCTGCTCTGGGACCCCACAGTCAAACTCTATTGAGGATGCTCAAGACCTGCTATGGGGTCAGGAAATCTTGGGTCCTCCATGGTCACCCACATGTATCTCCTATTTCCTGACAAACCCCACTCCCAGCAGCAGTGGCCAACCTCTGCTGATTCTGAATTACACCATGAACTTAAAGAATTTGAACTTAGGTCTGTATTGCACTTGAGTCCAAGAGATATCATGCTTTCATATAGTCATGCTATCTCTCCCCAAATCCAATGTCTTGAATATAAAATGTAAAAATGAAGTGACATGATCCTTGTCTTTTTCTTCCTGGAGGCAGTGGCTTGAGTGGAAGCCAGAAATCTAGAGAGAAAAGGAGAGACCAAGGGTCTGTGAGGGCTCAGCTTCCTAGGTGCCTGGAGTTCTGCTCTTTCCTTACCACTGTTCTCATTTATTCTTCATGTTCAAGGCTCAGTGGTCATTATGGGCATTTGCAGATTCAGAGATGACAGACTTTGACTCCTGCCCTCAGCGTATTCTACCTTGGAGACCATCATCCTTTAGTTTCATGTTGTCTCATCCCTTCTATTAAATACAAGCTGAGGCTTTTTTCAATAGTCACTTTGAGGAGAATAGTGTGTGTGTGCATATATGTGGCAGGGTTCCTCTATCCGTATTTTTTGGGAGAAGTTTATTAGTATAAAACTATTTCTCAGTTATGTAGATCTCAACTTACTGTAGTCTTTCTCCAGAAAATATTTTTATTTTTATCATACACACATATATGACCATATTTGTCAAGCTTCTAACAATTACTAATACATGGAAATAAGTTTGCAAGACTCTGACAATTATGGCTTTTCCATGGAGAATATAAGCTTTCTGAGAACTAAACTTGTGTCCTGGTCTCTGGACAACACCCTTGAATTTGATCTAAATTACACAAAGTAGTGATCAGGTCCATCTATTTTTAGTACCAAATCTCAGGAAATGGAACAGCTGAGATCCACTGGGATTGGCAACCCGCCCATAGAATAGAGACAGGTGTGGACACAGGCACATTTTTGGTGACTTCAGTATCTTCACCTTGGCACAGAAAACCTTCCTTTCAGGGCATTCTCAGTGAAGGAGGTATTGGTGCTCTGAAGGCCACTTGTACTGAACCCCAGGTTCTATTCCCTGCCTGGTTTTTCAAAACCCTCTTTCTGGGCACTCCAGTGCCTGACTTTTCCTCACTTAATTAGTGAGGTGTCTTGCACTGTGGCTGAAGGCTGGATACCACCTGTCACAACCCCTAACTCATCCACAGGACTCCAGCAACAACTCTGCTGTCAGATTTGAGGAAGCATCTCAGGAGTCAGAATCAAATTTGATGCTGCTCTGCTCAAGGCTGAGACCTCTATTACTGAGAAGCTATGGCCATCTTTTCCCCACCATATCCCAGGAACCTACAGAAGGCGTCTGCTGCCACCAGGACAGAACCAATGAGACCAGTGAGATGAAAACTGGTATTTAAAGACCAGTAGCTTTTACTAAGGAAGGCAAAGCCTCCTCAAGGGAGAGTTAGGTCCTTGGTTTCTCTTTATTACAAAGGTAATAACAGTGCATATGGTTTCATGTGTGTGCACGTGTGTGTGCTGTGTACCTGTGTGTGTGTCTGAGCTATCTCTAGCCCTCACTCTTACTTACAATCAGCCTCCTGTTACACCAGTTAGGCTAAAATGGTTATAAATTCTCTTCCAGCATATTCTCTCTCTCTCTCTCTCTCTCTCTCTCTCTCTCTCTCTCTCTCTCTCTCTCTCCTGTAATCTCTCTGGTGGTTAGTCTCTTTTTAAAATAGAATTTATTTTTAGGCAATTAAGGAACCTGAAATGACTCTCTCCTGTCTCAGCAAATAGAGTATTTCCAAGTTATTTTCATGCAATATATGAAGATTCCATGGTCCCCTCAGTCATCCATGTATGTGAACTGTGGTAACCTTTCTTCACACAGGCAAACCTAACATGCTTATTACAAAACTTTTACTACTTTCTTCATGGTATGCTAAAATAGCGATCTCCTTCCTTAAAATGTTCAGCTGAGAAATTTCTAATGATAATTTTTAAATAAAATTTTTTCAATTAAACATTTCATAAAATGTTTAAAATAAAATTAAAAGTATATTTTAAACTAAAGACCTTGTTTTACACAAAAAAAAAGAAATTTTTTTAATTTGATGGATTTTCTTAAGTCCTAAAGAGAAACAAAAGCATATACTCACATATTTTCAAGAAGAGAAACAGCCTTAAGAACATTTGAATAACCTATTATTTTGAAGCCACAAAGACATCCAGTTCTTTTTCCCAGGCCCCAAGATGTTCATAAAACTCTGTTCATTATTTCAGTGGAACAAGAGCTTCCTGAGCATTGAATCTTCTGGAAACTCGGCTTCTCAGACTTGATGTTGCATCAGAACCACCTGGGCACTTAAGACCTGCTGATGTTCCAGCCCCAACTGGGATTATTTCATCAAAATGTCTGGGATGGAACCATCAGTGAGTGGTATACGCTCTGTAGGAAGTTCTTATCTGTGCCTAAATGTGAATGATATCTACTAAATTCCCCAACCTCTCTGTGGCACATTGAAGTAAGACAGGACAAAGATTGTCCTTGTACTCTAGGCAGCTTATGACACAAAGATCATTCCTCCAAGTCAGCAGATTCCAATGATGGCTGCATGTGAGAATTGCCCAGGGAGATGATCACAAAAACAATGGCCTGGCCCAGGCAAGAGAATCTCATATCTATTTCTCCACATTTCTTAAGATTGTCAAACCATTTTACTTTTCCTTTGTAGATCCCAGTTTGGCAAGTTTGTCTTGAACAACTTTTGTAATTAACATATACACTACTTTATTTTTTAGTCTTCTAACTCAGGAAGACACAGAAAAAAATACAAAGAAACACAAGTGTTTTCCTTTTATCTTGCTCAACAATCAACACAGAATACTTACTCCCACCAAACTGTGGGAATTTCTCCCCGTCAAAAGCCAATGTGCAGCAGACACCAGCTGGGTGTTCTAGAATTCAATTCTGACATCATCTACCCAGAGTTTCAGTGCTCTCTTTTGGTGTAGTTGTCTCGCCCTTTAGAAGCCTTCATGTATCCAGCTATCCAGAAGCTCTAAGAACCCAATCCTTTTGGGATTGTATGAAAAATATATTAGGTAGGCAGGGTTGGTTATACCACTGCCTATTGGAGAGCAACTTAACCTTTTGCCTCTCCCTCTCCCTGCAGGTTAGAAATGGGGCTAAAAATGACTATTGAAGTGAGATTTTATCTCCATGCAAGAGACTGCAACATTCAGATGAAGACAAACACAGACTGACCATTAGGGTCAACAAAAAATAGTAAAATAAGAAATTTTATTTTAGATTATTCCCTCCAGATCTAAATAATGACAGTCAATCTGTCAATAAATCAGAAGACACAGGATTCCCTCCTTCTAGGGGCCCCATCACTTTTCACTCAATTTCTGATCTCAGTAAGGAGGGCCTCTCACCAAGCAGGAGATGGGCAGCTGTGGTAAACCTGTGGACATTTCCTGCAGGCAGCTCTCTGCACTTTCTCAAGACACTGTCTCTTCCACCCTTGGGCCTGAGGAGAGATGTTGGTACACAATATATTCACTAACTCCCATAAAAATTTTTTTTAAAAGATGGGTTCATGCCCTTTACCTCTATGAGATCAGTGGAGTCAGAGCCCTCAGGGCTGCACTTCAATGTGGCAGCCACTGTACACGAGGCTAAGTGAGAAATTGGAATGTGGATGTTCTGAACTGAGATATGTGTGTGGGGGGGGTGTTATTCATAAATGGAATATATTACCTTATATACAAGGTAAAATGTCTCCCAGGCAGTGCCAAGTCCCTGCATACGAAGGAAGCCCTACCTGAAAAGAGTTGCAGCCAAAAACCTGTCACTCTTACCTCATTCAATCATGCATGGGAGTGCATCTCCTGTCTCTCAGGGCCCAAGAGTATGAGGCCAGAAGCCCTATCCAATTAGTGATGCTGAGGTAAAAAGTGCAATGAGGCATGCAGTTCTCAATCATATGTGGGAAGAGAAATCAGTTAATGTGTACAAAAATACAGCTAGAAAAAGAAATCGGTTACAATGTTCCAGCACAATAGGATAACTATAGTTAACAGTAATTTTTTTAATTTTTCAAAATAGCCAGAAAAGAAAATTTGAAATGTTCCCAACATAAAAAAGATAAATGTTTGAGATGTATATGCTTGTGTAAAATATCACCATTCATATATATGTATTTATTTTTTAAAACTTTAACATAATTAAAACAATATACTCAAACAATGAGACAAAGAGAAATTATAAATTAAAAAATACTTTTATAAAAATGAGATAAAAATTCAACATACTAAAATGTATACAATGCCGGAAAATAAGTAATCACAGGAAAATTTACAGACAACTGTAAATGCTTATGTCAATAGAGAAATCTCAAATAAATAAACAGGCTCTCTACCTCAAGGAATCAGGAAAAAAAGAGCAAACAGGATGAAAATTTAAAATATTTGAGCAGAGTTAACTTAATACACTACTAAACAACCGAAAATCAATAAATTCAAAAATTGCTTTATTGAAAATATCAACAACATTGGCAAGATTTAAACTGGACTAAGAAAAGGGAAGATTCAAATTAAAATGGGTAACAAAAAAGTTACTTTATTACAGACCTAGCAGAAATAAGGAATGAGTATTATAAATAATTTTATGTCAGTGAATTAGATATTTGATTAAATGGGAAAATTTTTTTAATGAAATATTAAAAATAATTTTAGAAGTAGAAATACTGAACAGATAAAACCAATACATGAAATTTAATCAGTAAACAGAATATTGAAACTAAGTATAGCACAGGCCAACATGGCTTCCCTGGTCAATTCTGCCAAGTACTTGTGAAAAAAAAATCAACCATTCTTGTCAGTCTTTTCCACACTATGAAGGGCAGGAAACTCTTCCCAGGATATTCTATAGGCCATCATAGTCATAGTGTCAAGGCCATAAATAAACATTGCAAAATAGAAAACATTACACCAATCTCCCTTATATAGATGCAAAAATTAACACAATACTAGCAAACCAAAACCAAGAGGATACTAAAATATAGCCTATGATGACCACATAGGATTTTCCCCAGGAATGTAAAGATGATTCAATATAAAATATCAATGGACTTAATTAACATTTAACATACCACATAACAAAAATGAATTTATTAAATGATTGTTTTAATTGATGTTCTATAGGTAATAGCCATTTGATGTAATAGCCATTTAAAAAATAACATATTAAAAATAGAAGAATAATTCTGTAGCCTAATATAAGACATGTATAAAAGAACCCACTGCCAATATCATTACTAGATAGTTAAACATATTTTTTTTATCTTAAAATCAGGAGAAAGAGGATGCTGAATTGTGATATTTCCAGTGAATACTATACTAGCAGTCCTATACAGAGCAATTAGGCAAACAAAATACAGTAAGTCCCCTACATATGAACCGTCAACTTGCAAACTTTCAAAGATGCGAATGTGCATTCGCATGTCCAATCATGTAAACCAGTTCATGTCTGGTGTACCCTGTCACATGCATGCATCCTCCACAAGTGGTGGTGCTTTTGTGCACCTTACTGTACAATATTGTATAGAGTACAGTAGTACAGTATCTTTATCTCAAGCCCAGGATGTCCAGAAACAAGTGTAAAAGCAGTGGTATTGTTGTTAGTACTGTATAGCCAATTGTGTTAGCTGGGTATGTAGGCTAACTTTGTTGGACTTACAGAGTGGATTTATGAATATACTTTCAGAACAGAACTCATTCATAATAGAAGACTTACTGTATATTTTTGTAAAGCATCTCAATTAGAAATCAAGAAGTAATACTATTTGTAAATGGAACATTATGTACAAAAAATTCACATAATAAAAACTATTAGAGCCACCTTTTAAAAATCAGCAGGTTTAGAAGAAAATATCAGCACACAAATTCATTTGCATTTCTATTCAACAATTACAATTACTCTAAAATAAAGAACACTATTATATTTATAATAGCATCAGAAAGAATAAGATAGACATCAACAAAATTACAAACATTGCCAAAGACTTCTTCCCACCTCCAAAACAAAGAAAAAGCAGACTCTAGAAAGCAAATGAACCTAGAGCAATAAAATAAATGCTAAATTAAGTAAAAGGCACTTTAAAATGGTAGGGAATAATAGTGTGTGTTTTACTTGCTGTTGTCCTACCTTTCACTGCCTTTGGCATGATCATAGAAACAAATGTTTTCAGTGCAGTACCCCAATACAATTCTAGGAGAAAATTAAATCTATACTCACAAGTTATTTGTTTGCTTATTGAAACTTTCATGTTTATTAAACTTTTAGGACTACAAGAAAACTATTAAAACTTTTAATGTAACTTACCAATTTCAGGGAAAGAACAAAAAATTGACAATTCATTTTTTTTACTTCTGCATTTAAACATACAATACAGGACAATAAGCCAAAACCTTAACAAAAATTTTTTTACATTTATGTACTGCTCTTTACTACACCATTTTAAGAAAATACAAAACATCTCTAGATTTATTTATCCAGGACCATGTGAATCAAATGAACTATCCCTGAGGGCATAACAAATTTTAGAGCATCCATTACTAAGATGGTAGATGTAAGCAGCAGTGCTCCTTAGTTGTTCCCAATTTTTAGAGAAAAACTTCACAAATCAGTTCCAGGAGTTAAGATATATCCCCAACTGCTGTGGGTAATGGGATTTCTACCCAAAGCAGAGATGTCAAGCTTGATGAGTTTTAATTGCATCCACATACCCTCTACCATGAAAGTCTCTTCCTCAAAGCTCAAACAAGCACGTGTTCCTGAAGAATCAGGTAAGCAACAGAATCTCTGGGACTCTGGTTCATCAGGCGTGAGTTGAGAGGAAGCAAATTATTTTCCAATGTAAAATGCTTAACCATCATTATGTTTAGAGTGATTTTGGTCGGCCTTGCCACTTAAATAGCTGGTGAAGACAACCCAGTAGATACACGCCTGGAAGTAAAGATTTTTCCTTCTCTACTTTCAGCAGATCCCAGGTTACCCCATAATTAATCTCCTTAATGACTCAACTTTCACACAGTGATGGTTGATGGTGAATTATGGCCAAATTGCTGCTGTGCCTGGAGGGAACAGTAGATAGTTGACATAGTGGACAGTGTCTCAGACATCAGGCCGGTTCTCATGGCAGTTTGGAATGAACAAGGTGTGATGCTCTAAAAAAATCTTCTGAGCACAAATGGGAGATGAAACTGAGCTGTGCAGAGAGATGGGGAAAGAGGGACATCTTTCCTGATTTTGGCAAAGGTAAGATATAAGTGACAGTATCATACCCTCCTTAGTCCAATCACATGTGCTAGCCTGTCCCTCACTGCCTCAGACATACTCTGTGTGGGGCACGAGTCTGATGCAGTCAAAGGCAAAAAGCGCTTTAGAGGCTGCAAGGAGGTGGCCACTCTGCCTCTCCCTACAGGGTTGTACACCACTGGGAGTTGTAGTAAGGCACAGCAAGTCAATGAAATAACCCTGCCAACTTAGAAAGTCACAATGAGGCACCTAGATATCAGTTAAAAATATCATGTTAGGAGATTAAATGATTAAAACATTGCTTCTTAGACACTTCAAATTTAATACAATTGTTGTATTAGTCCATTTTGTGTTGCTATAATAACACATACCGCAATTTGTAAAAAATCTAAATTTACTTCTCACAATTCAAGAGGTCAGGAAGTCCAAAATCAAAGCACTGGCATCTCCTGTAGGCTTTCTTACTGTGTCCTCATATGGCAAAATTGTAAAGAGCAAGAATACTCTGGGTCCTCACATAAGAGAAGATTGGAAGAGGGTAAACTCTCCCAAAGCCCCTCTTTATTGCAGTATTTTTTTGTTCATGAGAGCTGTCTTCGTGACTAAAGCATTTCTCACTAGGTTCTATTCCCAACACTGTTGCAATAAGGATTAAGCTTTCAACACATAAGTTTTAGTAAACACATTCAGATCACAGTAGTTGTTAGTATATAGTAGCTTTGTGTGTAGTAGCAGTGACCTGTTTAAAACACGTGACATTGCATATGTACATCTCCTTTGACAAATTTCCAAAGTTTTGCAGTGACTAGCATGATTCTGATTAGAATAACAGACCACAGAACCAACTGTAACATTTAAATAGATGCAGAAAAAGAATTTGACAAAATTCAACACTATCTTATGATAAAAACTCTTAACAAATTAGGTATAAAACAAATGCACTTCAGCTAAATAAAGGTCACATATGAAAAATGCATAGCAAACATCGTATTAAATGAGAAAAAAATTGAAGCTTATTTTTCTAAGTACTGGAACAAGCTAAAAACGCCCACTTTCATTATTCTAATTCAGTATACTACTCTATGTCCAAGCCAGATAAATAAGAGAACAAAAAGGAAATTAGATTGAAAAATAAAAAAGTCAAATTGTCCCTCTATGCAGACAACATAAACTTATATATTAAAAAAACCTAAAAATTCCTTCAAAAAACTTTAATAACTAATAACTTTAGTAAGCTTGCAGGATATAAAATCAACATTCAGAAGCCACTAGCATTTCTATATACTGAGTATTTGAAAAAAAAAATCCCATCAACAATAGCTTTAAAATATTTATAAATAAATTTAATCAAAAAGGTGAAAGATCTCTACAATAAAAGCTAAAGAAACTTGAGGTAAGAAATTAAATAAAATTTACTACATAAATGGAAAGATATTGCTATTCATAAGTTGGATGCATTAATATTGTTAAAATGTCTAGGCCAGGCCTGGTGGCTCAGCCTGTAATCCTGCGCCTTTGGGAGGCTGAGATGAGTGGATTGCCTGAGTCCACGGGTTCGAGACCTGCCTAGGCAGGCGAGAACTCATCTCTACAATAAATCAAAAAAATCAGCCGGGCGTGGTAGCGTGCGCCTGTAGTTTCAGCTACTTGGAAGGCTGAGGTAGAAGGATTGCCGGAGCCCTGCAGGTCGAGGCTGCAGTGGCCAGGAGCGGCCACTGCACTCCAGTCTGGGCGACAGAGTGAGACTCCAACTCAAAAAAAAAAGTCTGTATCACATAAAATGATCTACAAATTTCGTAATATTTCTATTAAACAAGTAATGACATTCACAATAGAATTTTTAAATTATAAAATCCAGATAGTACTATAAACAAGCCTAAACAGCCAAAGCATTTGAGCAAAAGGAATTAAGCTGGATGTATCACATTATTTAAAATGGAAGTTTACTACAATCTATAGTAGCCAAATAAGTATGATGCTGGCATAAAAGTAGATATATAGGTAGATGGAGAAAATAGAGAACCCAGAAATAAATGCATTGACAAGTAAATGATTTTAGAAAAAAGTAGCAAGGACCCACAATAAGGAAAGGACAAACTCAGAAAAAAAATAGTGTGGGAAAACTGAACATTCACTTGCAAAACAATAAAATAAGAACCTTACCTCACACCATATATAAAAATCAACTCAAAATAATGTCTTAAATGAAACCCTAAAACTACTATACGAAAACATTGAATGAAATCCTCATAACATTTTTCTGGGAAATAAATTTTTGAGTTCAACTTCAAAATCTTAGAAAGCAAAGATAAAAATAGAGAAATGAGACTAATTCAAAATATAAAGGTTCTGTCACACCAATACAACCAAAGTATAATAAGACAACTTAGAAATGAAAGAAAAGATGTGAAAATTATACATGTGACAAGGCTTTAATACCCCAAATATATAAGAAACTCAAATCAACTATACAACAAAAAACAACTATTTTTAGTAAGCAAAAGACCTAAATAGAATTTTCTTAAAAGAAGACATACATATGACCAAAAGATAAATGAATAAATATTCAATATCAATAAGTATCAGGAAAAGGAAAAATCAAAACCACTATATCAACTTACTCCTCTCACAATAAATACTATTTTAAAAGAAAAAAGATAACAATTGTTGCAAAAAGAAAATGCACAATGTTGGTGAGCATATAAATCAGTACATCTCTTCTAGAAGCAAAATGAATATTTTTCAAATAATTAAAAATGAAATTATCACACTATACAGCAATCACAATATTGGATATTTTATAAGTATAGCTATATTTTACCCATAATACATACATATACCTTGTATTTTTGAAATATGTAAAGGCAGCCATTGTTGAGTATTCTCTTCACAAAATAACCGTGATGTATGTTAATTATCTAGAATTAACCATTTGAAAATATATGCATATACTTTAAAACATCATCATTTACATTATATATCATTTTATTTGTGAGTTAAAAATTTTTTTTAAATATCATGGATAGAATTGTTTCAGATACTGACTGCATCTTGTCATAATCTTAGCTGTGAACAGAATCAAAAACATATTGCTTTTGTAATTTTTTAAAAATTCATTTGTCAGTCATAAGCATAGGCTCTATGACATTTACCAGCATATTCAGGACCCAGCACAGGACATGAGAGGGATCAGTGAACTCTGGAGTTTTCAGATTAGCTTTCAGTTACTTGGAGATTCAGATACTGATAGTGATGATTTTTTTTTTTTTTAATGAAACAGATGGTGCTAATGGTTTGACAATCTATGAATACAAAAAAAAAAAAAGTTTGCATTGATAGTTACTGAGAAAATGTTTTGGTCCTAAAGCTGTGATGACTTCTGAGATTTCCCTAAACAGAATGACAAAGGAATTGGCTATACTTAGGTAACAAAAATTAAAGCTATGGACTTCAAATTGGGCCTAGTAAAATAACATATTATATATATAATATAAAATACACATAATAAAAGCAAGACATTTCCCAAGATTCCAATATCAATCTGAAAATGCTTTTCCAAAATTTAAATCCACAAAAATCCTTCTATTTTTGTTCAACACTTGAAGATTCTGCATGAAAATATAAGTTGTCCTATAAGTATGTCATAAAAAATTAAACTCAAAACTCAAAACTCTTCTCTTAGCTCTCTCTTTTTTTTTTTTTTTTTTTTTGAGTTGGAGTCTCACTGTCGCCCAGACTGGAGTGCAGTGGCCACTCCCGGCCACCACAGCCTCGACTTGCTGGGCTCTGGCGATCCTTCCGCCTCAGCCTTCCAAATAACCAGAACTACAGGCACACGCTACCACGCCCAGCTAATTTTTTTGATTTATTGTAGAGATGAGGTCTCGAAACTTACTTCTAGGTTGGGCACTGTGGCTTATGCCTATAATACCAGCACTTTAGGAGACTGAGCTATAAGGACATCTTGGGTTCAGTAGCTTTAGATCGGCCTAGGCAGCATAATAAGACCTCATCTCTACCAAAAAAATAAAATTAAAAAATAATAAGTAAATAAGTAAATGTTTTAAAGATTAGCCAGCGTGGTGATATGTGCCTTTATTCCCAGCTACTCAGGAGACTAAGACAGAAGGATAAACTAAGCCCAGAAGGTCAAGAAGTTGAGGCTGCAGTGAACTGTGATCATGCCATTATACTCCAGCTTAGGTAACAGAGAACTCCCCAACTCATATGTATATATACATCTTAGGAAATATTACAAATCTGATGTATCTATATATAGTGCTTACAATATACGGTCCACTGTTATGAGTGATTTAGCTATCCTAATTTTTTATTTACTGATTGTAGGATCTAATTATACTTTCCTTTTAAAAATAAAAAACCATCAATGCTAAATAATTTAACTGTCTGGCCTGTGGACAGTACATCCACCTTATTTCAATTAAGTGAGCTGAATGATACATTTATAACCTATAAATTACTTGAAACTTTCCAGGTAAAAATGTGTTACAACATTAGTAATTAAAAACTTCTCATCAGAACAAAAAAAAAAGTACTGTATGAAATGACATGGTGTGGAGAGAACTGTGAAAAAGTTGTAGTCATAACACAGACAAAAAAAGAAGACCTATAATGCATTGTAGTTTGGCATGAATATTTATAGACCCTAGTTTTTAATAAATTAACACACTTGAAAATTATGTTTTCTCACAATATTTTTTCTTTCCAAAATAAGCAAACACCTACACACAAAAATAACTACTTGCTCCATAATATTCTTACACCTAAAGTTTATCTTTATAGTGATATATTGGTTTATTCAACATGATGTAAAAAAACTGAAAGTCATGTTTTTCAGGCTAGAGAGGTTGTATATTGAAAGAAAAATGTAGAACAATATTTTGTAGTCATTTAAAATTTAGAAATGCATAGCTGTCTATTACAGTTTTATATAATCCTCATTATGACCATAACAATAATTCTGTAGTTAGGAAATGAAGAAAAAGAATAAAATATACCAATAAGATCAATATTCTCAAAATTATTTGATGTTTAAAGGCATTGAAAAAAGAGATCACTAGAGATGTCATTTTCCTAAGTTATCCAATAGTACATTATTTCCATTTACTCCTTACAACCTTGAGTAAGGTAGTACAGTTTAGTGTTTTTGGCAAGCTGTATTTCAATAAATGTAAAAAGGTCTTCACACATAAAGGTGTTATTAAAGTTTTCATATAGTCTTAAAAACATTTCAAAATCCACAGCATTTTATTACCTTGATATGGAAATAGTAAAGATATTTTCTTCTAAAATTCAAATTTTTTCTGATGCAGCAATCATTGACCATGTATGTACTTCCATATAAACAGTACGAATGAAGGCATATAATCATGTGATTTGAAAGTTCAATTACATTTGCTTTCCCAAAAAATCTAAAACACTTTTAATGTAAGAAGTATAGCTTGAATGTAATTATAACTCTTCAAAAAAAAATTTTTTTTTTTAAATTTTAGTTTTTATCTTTTTTTTATTTTAATCAATATTTTTTATTATGATGTTGTGGGGTACAGTTAAGGGTTAGGTATACAAATACGTTTCATTCAGGCACCGTGTTGATAAGAGGTGTTTCCCCGTCCCCAGACAGATATTTGCTACCATTAATCCCATCTCCCTCCCCCCCCATAGTTTCCACTACTGTCAGTCATTTTCTTATATAGTATTACATTGGATGTTCAAGGTCCATTATATGAGTGAGAACATGTGATACTCGGATCTTTGTTTCTGTGAGAGGTCACTCAGTATTAT
>NW_007162181.1:54252-55054 GCF_000164805.1 Carlito syrichta
TTGGCTTTGAAGAAACTGTCAGTTTAATAAGGTCCCACTTGTCTATCTTCTCTCTTATGACCTGTGGGTTTCGGGTTTTGTTCAGGAATTGGATGCCAGTTCCGATTTCCATGAGGGTATTTCCTTCCTTTTCTAAGGTTCCTATGGTTTGAAGTTTTACATTTAGGTCTCTGATCCATTTGTGCATGGGGATAGATAGGGTCCTGTTTCAATCTTCTGCATGTGATCAGCCAGTTTACCCAGCACCATTTACTGAATAGGTTCTCCTCTCCCCAGTGGTAGGTGGTGGAGACTTTGTCAAAGATGAGTTGGTTGAGAAATTGAGGTTTTGCTTCTGGAATCTCAATTCTATTCCATTGATCTATATGCCTGTTCCTGTACCAATACCAAGCTGTTTTGATGATTGTAGCTTTATAGTAAAGTTTGAAGTCTGGTAATGTGATACCACCTGCTTTGTTTTTTTTGCTGAGGATTGTTCTGGCTATTCTTGGATGTTTTTGTTTCCATATGAATTCCTGTGTTGTTTTTTTCTAGGTCTGAGAAGAATGTTGCTGGTAATTTGATGGGTATTGCATTGAATTTGTAGATTGTCTTAGGTAAGATAGACACCTTCAAAAGGTTGATTCTTCCAATCCATGAGCATGGGATATTTTTCCACTTGTTTGTGTCATCTTTGATTTCTTTGAGCAGTGTTTTGTAGTTTTCATTGTAAAGGTCTTTCACGTCTCTGGTTAGGAAGATGCCAAGGTATTTCATTTTTTTGTGGCTATTGTGAATGGAATTGTGTTTTTTATTTGGGTTG
>NW_007162182.1:0-733 GCF_000164805.1 Carlito syrichta
TTATTTGGCACGTGCTGTGAATCCTTGGGCTTTGTTTATTGCCTCTGTGACAGCCCGGCCACTTTAGGGGTGCTTTGGTCAACGAGAGCTTCCCAAGTGGGATGCTCTGCCGAGACACTCTCTCAGAGGCGGGGAAGGCCAAGCTGAGGCCCACAGGACAGGGCAGAGGACAGCCCAGAATACTCTGGGTAGAGGTGGATCAAGGATGGGTGAGCAGTTGGTCCTTGGATCCTCCCACCTCAGCCTCCCAACATGCTGGGGCTGCCAGCATAGACCACTGTGCCTGGTCTTGAAGATTCTGCTCCTTCTTTCTTTTTCTTTTTCTTTTGAGCAACCGCTGGTGCTCATCCACCTCTGGCTGAACTCAGGCCACCACTTCATGGGACTAGGGCCCTGGGGTCGGTGTGCAGACGTGGGTCTCTCGAGAGCTTGAAGAGCAGAGGGCATCAGGCCGGGTGATGCCTTCCCCAAAGCCCAGGCACCCAGCCGTCCTGTAGCAGGCGCCGGGTCCCTCCGGTCAGAATACCGGGGTCGTGTAGTGGGCCATCCATGCTGTTCCTGCGGGAGGAGGGACAAGAACAGCAGGATCGATAGGGAGAAATGCGAGGGGACCCAGCAACAACCACAACAAAACGCCGGAATTATCTTTTGCAGGGTGGGCCCCTTGGAGTACAGGCGTCCCCATCTAGGTAAGTGTTCCAAGAACCTGTCGGCCTCAGGGTACCAGCTAGAG
>NW_007162183.1:0-7027 GCF_000164805.1 Carlito syrichta
AAGAACATGTGCTCCGCTTAAGAATCAGGAAAAGAAGAGGAGGCATTTTGTATATAAAACAAAGCGGGTTGGCTGTGGCGACTCATGCCTGCAATCCCAGCACTCCAGGAGGCCGAGGAGGGAGGATAGCTTGAGCCCAGGGTTCAAGGCTAGCCTGGGAAACTTGTCGAGACCTTGTCTCCACAAAGAATCAGAAAGAAAAAAGCCTGGCATGGTGGCACTCTGCCGTAGGCCCATCACTTTGGGAGGCTGAGGTGGGCGGATGGCTTGAGCCCGGGAAGTCGAGGTTGTGGTGGCTCATGATCATGCCACTGCACTCCAGCCTGAGTGACAGAGTCAGACTCTGACCAAAGAAAGAAAGAAAGAAAGAAAAAGGAAAAGAACTCTGTCTCTCTCTGTCTCTGTCTCTCTGTGTGTCTCTCTGTCTTTATCTCTCTGTCTGTATCTCTCTCTGTCTCTCACTGTCTCTGTCTCTGTGTCTCTCTCTGTCTCTGCCTCTCTGTGTCATTCACTCTGTCTCTGTGTTTCTCTCTGTCTCTCTCTTGGTCTCTGTCTCTCTCTATCTCTGTCTCTCTTGATCTCCCTCTGTCTCTTTCTGTGTCTCTCTGTTTCTCTGTGTCTCTCTCTGTTTCTTTCTCTTTCTGTCTCTCTCTTTCTATGTCTCTCTCTTACTCTCTCTGTGTCTTTCTGTCTCTCTGTCTCTGTCTCTCTCGATCTCTGTCTCTCTCTGTCTCTCTGTGTCACTCTGTCTCTGTCTGTGTCTTTTCTCTGTCTCTGCCTCTACCATTCTTTCTCTCTCTCTTTCTGTCTCTCTCTCTGCTTTTCTGTAACTCTGCCTTTCTCGTTCTGTTTCCTCTCTGTCTCTCCCTGTCTCTCTCTGTCTCTCTCTCTCTCTCTCTCTCTGTCTCTCCCTGCCAGAAGTAGACATTTGGTCCCCACCAATAGAATTGGGGTGCTTCCCCAGATACCACTTCATGAATACATCAAGACAAGAAAAAGTGACGGTGTCATTTGCCATCAAGGCTGTGGTCACTACTCAGAGTTCGGAGTTGACTTGCTTTCCGTGGGTGGGTCTGAGCCTGTTCTGCATTCCAATCCCCACCCAGGCGACCTCTCAGAACCCAGGGGATGCGTGACACCCAAGTGCCTGTCCTGGGGCACTGTCCCACCCCCAGCTGAGCCACGGTGGGGATACGCCCTTAGGCTCCTAGGCTCTACTGCCACCCGGCCAGCAGCACTGTGGGCCAGCAGAAGAGCCTGGGCATGCAGATACACCTTCCCAGCTGCCCATGCCATCTCCTCCTGCGTGTAAGCAGGGACAGATGAGGAGGGAGACGGTCAGAAGGGGGTTGTCTCCCGGGCGGGGGGTGGGGGATGGGGGATGAACTTCCTGCCTGTTTGCTTGTTTAACATCCTCTCTGTCTCTCTCGATCTCTGGTCTCTGTCCCTCTGTCTCTCCTGTCTCTCCTCGCTCCTTCCCCTGCCTCTTGGTCTCTGTGTGTGTCTTTCTCTTTTTCTCTGTCTCTTTCCTTCCCTTGTCTTCCTTTCTCTTCTCTTCTCTCTCCCGTCTCTCTCTGTCTCTCTCTTTCTCTCTCCTCCTCCCTCCCTACCTCCCTCGATTCCTTCCTCTCCCTCCCCTTTCCTCTCCCTCTCCCGCCTTCTTTGTGTCTCTCCTCTCTCTGAGATTACATAGTAGTGATGGCCACACAGCTCTTAGAATCTACAAAAAACCCTGAATTGTGTTTGTGTGTGTGGGGGGATCAGACCTGAGCATAGCAATTTTTTTCCCTGGTAGGTCATGTCAAAGTCTTTGGGCAGTGATACTCAATCTCCTGGAGCGACTGGCCTTGTTGGGGATTTTAGGGAAGAGATAAAGCCCCAGGACCCGGATCTGAGAGTCTCTCAGGCTTATTTGTCTACTTTTTTGAATCAGAGACTCACTCTGTCACCCAGGATGGAGTGCAGTGGCACAGTCATGGCTCACCACAGCCTCAGCCTACTGGGCTCAGGCGATCCTCCCCGCTCAGCTTTCTGAGTAGCTGGAACTGCAGTCACATGCCACCATGCCCCGTTAATCTTTTGGTGTATTGTCGAGACGAGGCCTTGCCGAGTTGCCCGAGCTGGTCTCGAATACCTGGGTTTGGGCAATCATCCTACCTCTGACTTGCAAAGGGCTGGGATGACAGGCGTGAGCCACCACATCTGTCACCCTTACCTTTATAGATGGCATTCCAGCCTCCATGCTGGTGGGTTCTGAGCTGATACTCCAAGGATTCCTGTTATCTGATGGAAAATAAAGTAGAGTGCTGTTGGTCAAATCTTCCTTGTCCAAAGCCTCAGGATATTTTCTGCAAAAAACCAAAAAAAGGTCTATTTGAGGAAGTCAAAACAGAATCTCTGACACAGCTATTCAGTGCCTGTGTCAGCATTTTGGAAATATTTATAGGAATAAACCCTTAGTTTTAAGGTATAATGAGTATCATATTGATAGCCTGAGCATCTTTGATTTGGGACTGATCTATGAAGGGGCCCCCCAAACCCCAAATTGCTAAGTGCAAATTGAGTATTTACTTTCACATGTTTAAACGTCAGCCTCTCCAAAGTTCTCTCCATCTGATGCAATACAGTCATCAAGAGGCTTTTTCCACTGCTCAAAAGAGTTTTTGAACTTGTCCAAATCAACGCCTTTTAGTGCTTCTGCTGTTTTTCTGTCTCACCTCATCCACGTCAGCAGAATGTTTCCCTTGAGGATTTTTTTTCCATCCAGGGAAACAAAAATCACTTGGCTTGGGGTGAGATTGGGTGATGGGGAAGGTGGGGCACGAGGCCATGATGTTTTTGATCAAAAACTTCTGAACACTTAGTGCAGTGTGGGTAGGTGTGGGGATTAGCATGTGGACATCGCAGGGATGTTATTCTGTCTACCACAGGAAAAATAGGGTGACAGGGGACACCCTCTCTCACTCATTCCGAGGACATCTTTGGCGAAATTATTTTGTCCACTACACAGGGATTAGCACGTGGACATCTTTGGGGGCATTGTTCTATCCATCACATGGGGATTAGGACCGGGGCATTCTTGGCACCGTTATTCTGTCTATCACGTGAGATTAGGACATGGACATCGTTGGGGACATTATTCTTCAAAGGCAGGAACCCCAGGAAATTTCGAGTACAAGAACTTGGGAAAATCATTCTAGCAATAGTGCAGCCATTTTGGCCTCAGCTCGAGACCCGTCACCCTTTGCCGAGCAGTTCTGTTGATCATTAGCAAGAGACAAAACCCCGGGCTGAAAACCTGATCATTATTCTAAGCCCCTAAGCTTGTCCGGTCCTGAGTCTTCTTCTTCTAGGCATCTGTGCTTCTGGCCTTGGTGTGTCGTTATTATTTACTGGGGTCAGCCTCCTGGAGTCATGAGATACCAGGGCCTGACGATGTCAAGACACAAGATGCATAGGATTCTGTTATCTATGTCAAAAATTGCAACTTTAAACAGTCTCCTTAGCCCAATCCCCTCTCCAAATGCTTTGAATATACCCAGCTCCCCAGCCCTTCAATGCCATGCCAGCTTATGAGTGCTGGCCCCCTTCTGTCTGTGGAAAGTGGACAATAAATTGCTTCTTTCTCCTTTGCAGTTCTTTGCATTTTTCCCATGGCACAGGCACACCATGCCTCTGTTTACCCTTTCACCTTGTGGACCGTATGGGGACTGCATCCCAATTTTGGGGTCCTCCTCCCCTCTGGAACTCTTTCCTCAGTCTCCTCACTTCACACCTGTGTCTTCCGGTGGACCGTGCTGGAACTTGCTGGCAACTGATGACTCTGGTTGGAGTTTCTCCCCATTGTGTCTGAAGGCCCCAGGGAAAGGTCGCAAAATACTGGGGCCTGTTAGGGTGGGAGATTGAAGTCTATCCTCTACTTCATCCTTCAAACCCATCTCTCCAAACTTCTCTCTGGTCCATGCTAAATCTCGGAGGAAAACTGATAGCCTTTTGGCTAGGGTGACTCCCTGGAAAGACAAGACAGTCCCCGAAGGAACGTCTGGGGCCACCACCACCCATTAGGGTGACAAGTGAGGTACTTGGTCCACATCTTTGCTATTTGCTCTCCGCTCTCAATGCCTGAAGGTGGGCTCCACCAAACAAAAACCCCACGCCACCTCAGTGTTTTTCTCCGTACAAAGCAACACCTCCAGCAATTCCAATTGCTGACCTCAACAGGAAGGGATCCAGGAACAACTCTGAATGGCCGCCCCTTTTCTAAGTTCATTTGGGAGCACATTACTGCAGAAATCTTGGCCGAGTCTCCCAAACGTGTGGTTGGGAGCAGCCCTAGCACTGGGACCCAGGGCCCTCTAGAGCAAAGGTGCTGCCTCCGGTGGGACAGGGAGACAGGGGACACCCTCTCTCACTCGTTACCCACATATGCAGGCTAATTCCACTAATCGTCTGTCTGGGATGCTGGACCCAGGAACTGGATGGACTTTCGCTCTCTCTGGCCTCTCAGACCCTGTTCGTAGGACGCTCTGTATCCCTTTCCTGTCCAAGGCTCCTCATGGGAAATTTTCAGTCTGGGAAATGATTCACCCTTGGCATGTCTTTTTTCTTTTCTTTCTTTTTTTTTTTTTTTGAGTTGGAGTCTCACTCTGTCGCCCAGACTGGAGTGCAGTGGCCGCTCCCGGCCACCGCAGCCTCAGCCTGCTGGGCTCCAGTGATCCTTCCGCCTCAGTCTTCCGAGTAGCCGGAATTACAGGCATGCGCCACCACACCCAGCTGATTTTTTGATTTATTGTAGAGATGAGGTCTCGCTGCCCAGGCGGGTCTTGAACCCGCGGGCTCAGGCAATTCACTCACCTCAGCCTCCCAAAGGCGCGGGATTACAGGCTGAGCCACCGAGCCCGGCTCTGCATGTCTTTTAAAGAATGGTTTTTCTCGTCTGGAGTCTATTTTATTTTGTTTTATTTTATTTACTTTTTTGAGTTGGAGTTTCACTCTGTCGCCCAGACTGGAGTGCATGGCACACTCCCGGCCACCGCAACCTCGACCTACTGGGCTCTGGCGATCCTTCCGCCTCAGCCTTCCAAGTGCCTGGAACTACAGGTGTGCGCTACTACGCCCAACTAATTTTTTTTTTATGTATTGTAGAGATGAGGTTTCGTCAAGTTGTCCAGGCGGGTCTCGAACCCACAGCTCAGGCAATTCACTCACCTTGGCCTCCCAAAGTGCGGGACTACAGGCTGAGCCACCGAGCCCAGCTGGGATCTATTTGAAAATCCACACTGGTTTTGTGCATCCTTTTCTCCCTGAATATTATAATTTTCTTTCTCTTCCTACTTAGGACACACAAAGGTAAAAGAACACCAGGTTGCTGCCTGACCTGATATGTATTTTGACCAGTTACTTCAGACCATGTTTCTACCTCCAAAGTTAGTGACTCGAATAACTGGTGCTGCACATTCAGATTTTCTTATAATTGGATCGAGTAGTGAGGTTTAGGGCAAAAATAGTCAGGAAGAAACAGACTTTGAAAGTGAGGAGCTAGTTTCAGTGGCTCATAGCTGTCATCCCAATGCTTTGGACGGCCAAGGTGGGAGGATGGCTTGAGGCCAGGAGTTCAAGATCTGCCTGGGCACCACAGCAAGACCACGTCTCTTCAAAAAAACTGAAACAATGCCCCAGGTGTGTTAATGCGTGCCTATAGTACCAGATACTTGGGAGACTGAGGCAGGAGAATTGCTTGAGCCCAGGAATTCAAGACCAGTTTGTGCAATATAGCGTGACTCCACCTCTATTTAAAAAAAAATTAACTGGGTGTGGTGGTGCATGTCTGTAATCGCAGACACTCAAGTGGCCGAGGCAGGAGGATCTCTTGAGGTCAGGAGTTGGAGATCAGCCTGGGAAACATCTCAAGACTCCACCTCTACAGAGTTTGACAAATTTTTTAGTTTTGAAAAACAAGGCATATTAGGTTATTCATTCTGATTGATGATCCTGCTTCTTGGTAACACCTCATTTTCCTTTTCCCTCCACCTAATCTTTATGTTCTAATCTCGGTCCTTAAAGTTTAAAAGCGACAACAAAGCTCAGAGTCTCATAAAACACGTTAGCTGACCCATCTAAGTTGCAAGTGTTATCAGTGCTACTCCTGACCACAGGAGACAGTTTCATCAGGGACTCTAAGAATGTTGACATCATGACAGCCTCACTGTCAACAGGTAAGCTGGGGTTTGATGGTGTCACCCTCCAAACTAGAATACCCTTGGGGAACACAGAACTAACTCTATTTGGTGGAGCTTTAAATCATGTCCTTCTTGGTCGGATATACTATGCCCTCCAGCCTCTAAAATGTATCTGCAGGCTGAAGTCAGCAAGAGCACCTCTCAGTCCTGATGACAGAGCTTGAAAATAAATATTTGTAACTTGTTGCTAAAGCTCTCCAGCTGGCTTCGTTTGTCTTATGAGTGTACGGAGCACATGGTGACCGGAAAGTGCTGATGAAATGGGGTTTGGCCTTAGGCTTAGAAGAGACAGCAGAAGGGTCCGACTGGCCCGTAACGATACTTCAAAAACAAAAATTAAAACATGTTTTTTTGAAGGCTGGGTCTTGCTCTTTCAGGCAGGACGGAGAGTGGTGGTGTGATCATAGCTCACAGCAGCCTCAAACTCCTAGGCTTAAGCGACCCTCCAGCCACAGCCACCGGAGTAGGTGGGATCACAGGTGCACATCAGCATGCCCAGGTCATTTTCTTTCTGAGACAGGGTCTCACTGTGTTGTCCAGGCTGGAGTGCAGCGGCACAATCTTGGCCCACTGCAGCCTAGAACTCAAGCGATCCTCCAGCCTCAGCCTCCCCAATAGCTGGGAACACAGGTGCGCCACCATGCCTGGCTAATTACTTTATTATATTTTGTAGAGATGAGGCCTCGCTATGCTGCCCAGGCTGGTCCCCAGCTCCTGGCCTCAAGCGATGACCCTCCCACCTCGACCTCCCAAAGTGCTGGGATGACTGTTGTGCGCCACCTCACCCA
>NW_007162184.1:0-5838 GCF_000164805.1 Carlito syrichta
CAGCCACAGCCACCGGAGTAGGTGGGATCACAGGTGCACATCAGCATGCCCAGGTCATTTTCTTTCTGAGACAGGGTCTCACTGTGTTGTCCAGGCTGGAGTGCAGCGGCACAATCTTGGCCCACTGCAGCCTAGAACTCAAGCGATCCTCCAGCCTCAGCCTCCCCAATAGCTGGGAACACAGGTGCGCCACCATGCCTGGCTAATTACTTTATTATATTTTGTAGAGATGAGGCCTCGCTATGCTGCCCAGGCTGGTCCCCAGCTCCTGGCCTCAAGCGATGACCCTCCCACCTCGACCTCCCAAAGTGCTGGGATGACTGTTGTGCGCCACCACACCCAGTTACTTTTTTGTTTGTTTTTTGTAGAGCCAAGGTCTTGCTACGTTGCCCAGGCTGGTCTCCAACTCCTGGGCTCAAGTATTCTTCCCTCCTCAGCCTCCCAAAGTGCTGGGATTGCAGGTGTGAGCCACCCTGTCCGACCCACAGGGCACAACATTCAAATTCAGTCAAAGAAAGACTTTGTGTTTCTGTGCTGCCTGTACTGAACTGTTGAGATGGAGGTGCTGTGGGTCTCTTTGCTGTTTTTCCATCATCTGACACACTTCATGTGATTTCTCAAAGAATATTCCATGAGAATAGACCCTTCTGTTTTCTATGTATGTATAAAGTATATGTATATATGTATATAAAATAGATGCAGACACACACACAGCCTGTTGGACTAACACAGCTTCATTTTACACTGAAGGCTGTGTCTCCCTGGAGTTAGTTTCTTTTCTTTTCTTTTCTTTTTGAAAAAATTAGGCAAAGAACATCAAGCTTGCAATCCCAGCACTTTGCAAGATTGAGGCAGGAGGATTGCTTGAGCCCAGGAGTTTGAAATCAGCCTGGGCAGCATAGCAAGATCCAGTCTCTGGAAAACCAAAAATGACAAAAGGAAAAAAAAGAAGAAAAATAATTGGCTGGGCATGGTGGCATGTGCCCGTAGTCCCAGCTATTCAGGAGGCCGTGGAGGAAGACTCGCCTAAGCCCAGGAAGTCAAGACCAGCCCAGACAGCAGAGCAAGACTCATCTTAAAAGACCAAACACTTAGCCAGGCGCGGTGGCATATGCAGTTTCCGCTCCTTGGGAGGCCGAGGAGAGAGACTCGCTTGAGCCCAGGAGTTTGAGAACAGCCTGAGCAACATAGCAAGACCCAACCTCTCCACCTTTTTTAGAGACAGGGTCTCACTCTTTTACCCAGGCCGGTCTCAGACTCTGAGGATTCAGCAATACCATCCCCAAGCAGGTGAAACTACAGGCACACACCCTCATGCCCAGCAAACTTTTGTAAGTTCTTTTAAATTTTACCTTAACGGTGTGGGGTGAAATTCAGGATTAGTTACACAAGTGGTCATCGCACAGGTAAAGTTTGGGCCTCCCTTTGGTCCCCACTCTGCCTGGTTTGAGATCAGGTACGCTTATTGATGTTGTGTTCCCCCTGCCACCCTGGCGGTATCCTGCTCCTGCCAATCCCTTTCTTATAGCATTCTGGTAACTGTTCAGGGTCCGCTTATGAGTGGGAACATGTGGTACTCTGCTCTTTGTTTCTGTGACAGACCCCTGAGTATGAGAGGCTCTAAATCCATCCCAGTTTCTGCACAGTCCACACGTTTGTCCTTCTTCATGGCCAGCCTCTGTTGTTGCTTGTTTTATTAATGAGGACCACGCTTCCGGGGGTTAGGTGGCATCTCAGTGTGATTTTGATTTGCATTTCTCTGATGATGAGTGAGACTGAGCACTTTTTCCTGTGTCTGTTGGCTTCCCACATGTCTTCCTTTGAGAAGTGTCTATTCATGTCTATTCTTGTCTTCTGCTTGTCTATTCATGTCTTCTGCCCACTTTTTAATGGGGCTGTTTGTTGTTTTCCTTTCGGCACGTTTGAGGTCCTTGTAGATCTGGATGTCAGGCCTTTGTAGATCTGGAGGTCAGGCCTTGTAGATCTGGAGGTCAGGCCTTTGTGAGATATACACTTGGCAATTTTTTTCCTTTCTGTGGGCTGTCTCCCCACTCTCTTGATGGTTTCTCTGGCTTTGCAGAAAGCTTGTCAGTTTGATGAGGTCCCACTTGTCTACCTTGTCTCTGATGGCATGGGCACTTGGGGTTTTGATCAGGAACTGGTTTCCAGTTCCCATTTCCACAAGGGTGTCTCCTGCATTTTCTAAGGTTCTTATAGCTTGAGGATTCGCGTTTAGTGCTTGGATCCATTTAGACTTGATTTTTGTGTGTGGTAATAGGTAGGGGTCCCTTTTCAATCTTCTGCAAGGGATAAGCCAGTTTTACCAGCACCATTTGCTGAATAGATCCTCCTCTCCCCAGTGGTGGGTGGTGGAGGCTTTGTCGAAGATGAGTTGGTTGAGAAATTGAGGTTTTTGCTTCTGCAATCTCTATCCTGTTCCATTGGTCTATATGCCTGTTCTTGTACCAGCACCAGGCTGTTTTGATTATTGTAGCTTTATAATAGAGTTTACAGTCTGGGAGTGTGATACCTCCTGCTTTCTTTTCTCTTAGGATTGTTGTGGCGATTCATAGCCCTTTATGTTCCATATGAATTCCTGTATTGTGGTTTCCAGTTCTGAGAAGAATGCTGCTGGTAATTTCATGGGTATGTCCATCCTATCCAAGATTTCATGCATTAAATCTGTAAGTTGCCTGGGGTAGGATGGACATCTTCACAATGTTGATTCTTCCAGTCCGTGAGCATGGAATATTTTTCCATTTCTTTGTGTCATCTTTTAAGCTTCTTTTCTATGTTTCTGACAGTTTGGGTGAGTTCTATATTTTGGTCCTCAAGCTCTGAGATTCTTTCTTCTGCTTGTCTTATTCTGCGTTCCATGCTTATCAGTTTGCCATTTATTTCATTCACAGTATTCTTTTCTGCTGTTGTCTCTGTTATCAACTCCTTCCTAGTTTCCTCTTGTCTCTCCTCAATTCTTCTTGTTCTCTCCATAATGTCTTGATATCTGGGTTTGTAGTTTGAGACCAGTCATTCTGGGGGCTCTACATTGTTTGCATTCTGATGTCTGTTTTCTCAATGTCTGACCTCCCAGGGGTCTGTGTGAGACCCATATCCTTCTTTTGGCTTTTCTTCATTTGTGTAGAATTTCCTTCCTCCCTCGTCATTCTCCCCCTTTTCTCTAATTCTGTTGTTCAGGGATGGTGGGGTTGTTTTTCCTTTTGTTTGCTCAATCTCCTGTTCTTCCTTATACGGATCCTCTGGCTTTGTTCAACTCTGAAGCTGGACTGGGGGTTGGGGGCTGTACTTTTTGCAGTTTGGAGATTTCACTGAGGGGAGGGCTGTGATTCAAATTTTATCTGCAGATTCCAGTATCCACTGGCAGGTGTACGGGCATCCTGGAGCCCACTTCCCACTGCCTTTCAATCTGTCCATACACTGGGGGTATAGGTTTGCTCCCTGGAAGCAAAAGGAGGCAAGACAAAGGAAAATAATAGAAAAAGGAAGGAGGGGGTAAGAATAAGGTGGCGAGAGAGAAGAGCAAGAGGGAAAACAGACAGACCTACCACCTAACAAATGAAATGAGACAGAAAGACAGAAAAGAGTAAAAGCAAAACAAAACCTAAAACGTACAGATAATCATACAAACACACAGCCCAACAATAATCTCCCTATTGACGGACTCTTTGCATACACAAACCGGCAGTCTAAAGAGTAGGAAAAATTCAGTAAAATAACAGAAATAAAGCGGGTATGAAAACGTTATCAAAATCAGAAAGAAGGAGAAAAATAAACCAAAACAGAAAACAAACAAAAATGAGCAAAACAAACAGACAAAAGTTAAAAATAATAAGTAAATAAAAACAAGCCACCAAACTTGCTCTGAGGTCACTTCTGCAAGTCCAACGACCTTTTGGCTCTGATCTCTGGCCCTCAGCACTGGCTGACAGAGTTGCTCTCCGTGCAGGATGATGTGCTCCCAGTCTGTGTGTGGTCCACCATGGGGGAGGGGCTTCTGTCTCTCTCAATTTGATGAGATGACCTTAGGTCCCAAGTTGGAGACCGGACGCAGCGGGGTGGGGCAATGCAGATCTCTGCCTCTTCCTGGGATAGAGAAAACGGCCGCAGTTGGTGTCTCCTCACCTGGCATAGGGCTTCTCTCAGGTCTCCGCCCTCCCCGTCCTCTCTCTCCACTGATCTGATCCGGGGCTCTAGCTGGTCTGGTCTTACAGGTGATGGTGAGGGTCAGGCCCCAGGTGATGATTTCAGCTGGATTCAGCAGGCTCTTCTCAGGAGCGTTTCCCGAGCAGCAGAAGATCTTGTGGCACTCTAATCTCAGGCCCATGGGGCTTTGCAGTTGCCCTCGGGGGGAGGATGCATGAACTCGAGTCTCCCCCTCAGATGGACATTCACTCTCCCACCAGCATATACCTACTCACACAGAGAGTCTTTATGGATACTTGCTTTTGTGGAGACTCTCACAGCCTGACCTGTCTGGTGGCCATCTTAAGCTCCCTGCTACTTTCTTCCCTAAAATTACTTTTTCAAGATGAGGTTTGGCTGTGTTACCCAGGCTGGAGTGCAGTGGACTGAACAAAGCTCCTAGACTCCTGGACTCCGGCTCCTGGACTCAAGGGATCCTTCCACCTCAGCCTCCCAAGTAATGGGATTACAGGCTAGCGTTGCCAAGCCCGCCTAATACTTTTAAAAGAGTTTGCAGAGATGGAGGCTTGTGATTTGCCCAGGCTGGTCTAAACCTCCTGGCGACAAGTGATCCACCCACCTTGGCCTCCCCAGTAGCTGAGACTACAGGCACGTCCTTCTGCACCTGGATACTTTTTATTTTTTAGAGATGAGGTCTCTCTATGAGGCAAGGCTGGTGTTAAACTCCTGACCTCAAGTGATCCTCCTTCCTTGGCCTCCCTAGTAGCTGTGAGTGCAGGTACTACCAACACATCTGGCTAATTTTATATATTTTTTGTAGAGATAAGATCTCACTATCTTGCCCAAACTGCAGGACCGTGGTGCAAGCATTGCTGACTTGAGCTCCTAGGCTGAGATAATCCTCCCATCTCAGCCTCCCAAGTAGCTAGAACTACGGGTCTATGCCACAGTAACCAAATAATTTTTTAAGCTTTTCTTTTCGTAGAGATGAGGTCTTCCATATTGCCCATGCTGGCTCCGAATACCTAGCCTCAAGCAGCCCTTCCACATCGGTCTGCCAAAGTGTAGGATTATGGGGGTGAGCCACTCACTGTGCCTGTCCAAGAGCAGTAATTTCTAAAGCACCGTCCATCATGCACTGGGCAGGTAAAAAGCACATTTAAAAATGAAATGAGTAGCCATATGTCGAATGATCTGAGCTGGGGTGAGTGCTGTCGTGAAAAGAAAGTATGATAAGAAAATGTGTAAAAAATACAGACCAAAACCAAACCACCAACCAAAAGAAAAAAATAAAGCAATGTCCTGGACTCAGTGGCTCATGCCTGTAATACCAGCACCTAGGGAGGCCGGGGCAGGAAGAGTGATTGCCCGAGCCCAGAGGTTTGAGACCACCCTGGACAACTTGATGAGATCTCACCACTACAGTAAATTTAATAAATTAGCCAGGTACCGTGGCATGCGCCTGTAGTCCCAGCTAATCGGTAGGCTGAGGTGGGAGGATGCCCTGAGCCTAGGAATTTGAGGCTGAGGTGAACTGCGATCAGGACACCGTACTCCAGCCTGGGCGACAGAGAGAGACCCTGACTCAAGAAACACACACACACACACACACACACACACACACACACACACACACACACAAAAACCAAACCAACAATAACAACAAAAAGCAGAACA
>NW_007162185.1:0-685 GCF_000164805.1 Carlito syrichta
AAGGCATGCTACCACCCCCTACACTCGTGATCCATGGCAAAGACGCGTGTGTACTCATGAAACAGACGGCCCCTTGTTAGGGCAGCCATTGGTCACAGAGCGATCAAGGCAGTCCAGCAACACCAAGGACAGCCCAGCTTCCAGTCACCCGGTCTGCCACCTTTGGGCCAGAAGAGGCAGGAGGATTGCTGGAGCCCAGCTTCCAGTCTCCTGATGACTCCATCGTCTCCCACCCACACGGGCCTTTCCATGGGGATCCATAGACACCCATTGTGATGCACGTGGTAGGCGTCTTTTTTGTTGCTGGAATCTCTGTCAGCCAGACTGGGGCATGGAAGCACTAGTGTGGCTCCCAGAGCCTTGACCTGCAAGACTCAGGTGCTCCTCCCTCCTTGGCACTCGAGCAGCTGGGTTTCTGGGTGCCACCATGCCTGTCTCAATTTTGGGACTTCTCACTGAGATGAGGTCTGGCCACATTGCCCAGGCTGGTCTTTGATCCCTGTGCTCATGCAGCCTCCCACCTCATCAACCCAGGAAGTGGGACTGACGATTGTGAGCCATATTGCCCACGCTGGACTTGCATATTCTGTTGGCTGGGGCATCACAATAGATTGCACCAGACAGAAAGCCACCAATCCCATGTAGCCGGGACCATGGGTGCCACCACGCACGACTCCATTGTTTG
>NW_007162186.1:0-1328 GCF_000164805.1 Carlito syrichta
TTTTTTTTCAGAAAAAAAATCTTTTTAGCTACTTGACTGAATGTCTCATTGACAGATCAAACAAGAATTAGAAAATAAGGCATCATTCAATCCCTTGAAGGATGTAGATTTTAAAGTTGTTATTTTCTATAGTTTGATTTGCCAGAAGGAGGAAAATTTTTAAAAACTACACAATCAGCACATTGCTTTATTTCATAAAAACCAAAAGAAAAGCAGCAAAACAAAAACATTTTTCAACCCTTTCAGTATTTACCTCCATTGCTGATATTTTCAGCTTGTCATTTTTTATAAGGAGAAAGAAGTACTTTTTCCTTCCAGGGTAGCTAGCTATATGCTTTTCCTATTATGAAACAAAACAAAACAACAAAAAAGGAAAGCCAGATGTTTACTAGTGGCAGCATCTAAATCAATACTGTTGCTGTTTTGAGGACTTTATTTTTCTGAAAAGAGGGTACATAGGTTCCTTTCTAAGAACACATTCAAAAGTACTCTTTTCTTTGAGGAAACCAGCATAAAACATTGAAGGAAAACCTCATATAAGCTGTAGAAGTATATAGACCAAATGTGTTGAAGTCTGGAGCCCTTCATTTTTCCAGTAGGAGTACAACCTATGTTCTCTTTAATCATACCACCAGCAGGTTCACCTGTCCTCTGAGAAGACCAAGACCAAGGCAGTAAAGCCAAGACACAGTTTTACCTGCTGCAGCATGGAAACAATCATTGAACACTTCATTTTGCAAAAGGGAAACAAAGATATGTTGATTTTTAAGTAACTCACCCAAGAAATCATTCTGGTCTCTGAGAAAACCAACACAAAAGTAGTGTCCAGGACATCTAATGAACAGGTTGAAGCATTTAGACTTAGGCTGTTGATGTTTTTAACATTTTTTCTTTAAAACAAAAATGAGATATATCCTGTTTAAAACCAAGTCAAAGCAGTCAAGTTGTCCTCCCAGGATTTCTGGAGGCACAACTCCAAGGCTAGAGGTCAGGATTCTGGGGGAGAGGAAGGCAGGAACTGCAAAGAGTCTCAGGGCAAGAGACTGCCCATTCCATAAGTCCAGGGTTGTTGGGCCAGCACTAGGGTATAGTTGGGGGAGAAAAGGATCAATGCCCAGAACCAGTGTGAGGTTCAGCAATTGTGTTGGGAAATCTGGACTCTTCATGAGAATCCTATTGTTACAGATGCTCTATAGAACAAGGCAGAGGGGCCCAGGAAAACACACTATGCTGCTGTCCATGCAAAGTTGGACAGGTTGAAATATTTGTTTTATTCTTGTGATTGTTTCCACTTCTGTGTTTGGGTAGTGCTATTCCATGTTAATTTT
>NW_007162187.1:0-492 GCF_000164805.1 Carlito syrichta
CTATTACTCTTCCTTCCATTCCATTCCTCTCTATTCCATTCCATTCTATTCCATACCTCTTCATTCCTTTCTATTCCATTCCGTTCCGTTCCATTACTATCCATTCCATTACACTCCATTTCAATGCATTCCACTTTATTACATTCCATTGCATTCCTCACCACTCAATTCCATTCCTTCCTATTCCTTTCCTCTCAATACCATTCCATTAAATTATTTTCAATTCCTCTCCATTTCATTCTATTCCACTCCATTTCATTCCATTGTTTTCTTTTACACTCCATTTCTTTCCATTGCATCTCATTCCACTCCTATGCATTCAATTCCTCTTCAATCCATTCCTCTTCATTCCATTCCTCCCCATTACACTCTAATCTATTCCATTACATTCCATTCATCTCCATTCATTACTCTCCTTTGCATTCCATTCCTCTCCATTCCTTTTCACTACATTTCATTCCATTACACTCAGTACTATTAAATTCCACTTCC
>NW_007162188.1:0-530 GCF_000164805.1 Carlito syrichta
AAAAAACAAATCTCAGTTTAGTGAATTTTAATTCCATAGGGACAGATTAATGATAATTATAATTAGCCTTTTAAAAGAGTGTCACATATTCCTTGCACTTTATATACTTTACACACAACCCACAGTCCTCCATGACAGTGCTTATCCAATCCACTTCCAAGACAGAAAGCCTAAAGTTCACAGAATTTGGTAATATGCCCAAATTCACATGACTGGTAAGTGACAGGACCGGGACAAGTCCTGAATAGTATAAAGTCCACATGGTGCTATACCTCCCAACCTGAGACTGACTGTGACTGTGTGTTTTCAACCAATCTCTCTCTCTCTCTCTCTCTCTCTCTCTCTCTCTCTCTCTCTCTCTCTCTCTCTCTCTCTCTCTCCTCCCAAACATATCTTGGGTGATAAGACACAAAAAGTCTTCTCTGCCGAACTGACAGGATTGCTATAATACATAGCCAGAGCAATAAACATAAAATGATTTAGTGATGTGAATTTAGGACAGAAGGGGACAATATTTGGTGACAATATGA
>NW_007162189.1:0-1139 GCF_000164805.1 Carlito syrichta
CCTGGCTAGCTAATGATGTCAGCTAGTTTAATCAGCAGGCTAGTTAGTTGGCTATGCAGTTATGACAGCTAGTTTAGTCAGCTGGCTAGACAGCTGGCTAGCTGGTTAAGTCAGGTATTTAATTCAATTGGCAAGTCAACTGGCTAGCTAGGTATCTCGCTAGTTACATCAGCTGCCTAGACAGCTGGATAGTTTGTTATGTCAGGCAGTTAAGTCAGCTGGTTAGCCACCTGGCTAGGTAGGTAGCCAGGTAATTAAGTCAGCTGCCTAGCCAGCTGACTAGCTAGTTAATTCAGCGAGTTAACTCAGCTGGCTAGCCGGTTGGCTAACTAGGTGGCCAAGTAGTAAAGCCAGGGGCCTAGCAGGATGACAAGATAGTTAAGTCAGTTAGTTAAGTCAGCTTGTTAACCAGCCGGCTACCTATGTGCATGGCAAGTTAAGCTGGTTAGAAGGCTGGTTAGTTAGGTGGCCTGCTAGATAAGCCAGCTGGCTAGCAGACTGACCAGCAGAGTGGCTGGCTAGATAAGGAAGCTGCCTATACCACCGTCCTGCCAGCCAGCTGGCTATTTTAGCTGGCTGGCAAGCCAGCTGGCCAGCCCACTAGCTACCTAGCTGGCTGCCTAGCCAGATAGCCAGCCAGGTTTCTAGCCAGTTAAGCAGATGGCTAGTCATGTAAAAAACCAGTTAACAAGCTAGTTAAGTCAGCTGGCTAGCCAGCTATCCAGCCCAGTTGCTAGTCAACTAGTTAAGTCGACTAGCTTGATAAGTCAGTTAGCAAGTCAGCTAACCATTCAGCTAGCTAATGAAGTCAGCTAGCTAGTCAGCTTGTGAGTCCACTAGCTAGTTAAGTCAGCTAGCTAGTCAACCAGCTAGTCAGATAGATACTTAAGTCAGTTAGCCAGCTAACTAGCTAGAAAGCTAGCTAGTTAAGTCAGCAAGCTAGAGAGTTAGATAGCTTGTTTGAGTTAGTTATGTCAGCTAGATAGCTAGCTAGATAGTCAGCTAGCTAGTTAAGTCAGCTAGAAAATCAGCTAGTTACATAGCTAACTAGTTGGCTAGAAACTCAGTCATCTGATCAGATAACTACTGGGCTGACTCACTTTCCATCAGGTCAGCTAATTAGTTGGCTAGCTCACCTG
>NW_007162190.1:0-771 GCF_000164805.1 Carlito syrichta
ACCATTCATCTCACTCACTAGCTGACTAAAGTCAGCTGACCAGTCAGCTCACTCGCAGGCTGACTAGTTAAATCAGCTGACAAGTCAGCTTACTCGCCAGCCAAATAGTTAAGTCAGCTGGCCAGTCGGCTCACTCACTGGCCGAATATTAAGTCAGCTAACCGTTCGGCTGACTAGCCGGCCAACTATTTAAGTAGGCTAACCAATCGGCCAACTAGTCGGCCAACTTGTCAGCTGACAAGTTAGGTCAGCTAACTTGTGTGTTGACGAGTTAGGTCAGCTGACTAGTCTGTCAACTAGTCTGCAAACTAGTTAGGTCAGCAAACTTACCAGCCAAATAGTTAACCGAGGTCACTTGTGGGCCAACTCATCAGTCAAATAATTAACCCAGCTAACTAGTCGGACAACTATTTGGCCTACTTGTGAAGCCAGCTAACAAGTCGACCAAGTAGTCAGCCAACGTGTTAAACCAGATAAGTAGTAGGTCGAATTGTCAGACAAGTTAAGTCACCTACCTAACTCGTTACCAACTATTTAAGACAACTAGATAACTCGTTTGCCAAATAGTTTAAACAGTTAGCTAACTTGTTAACCAACTCGTTAAAACATCTAGCTATCTCGTTGGCCAGCTAGTTAAGTCAGCTAGGTAAGTCAGCTAGTGAACTAGCTAGCTAGCTAAGTCAGCTAGCTTAGACAGCAAGCTCACTATTTGCTAACTATTTAAATCAGCTACTTAAGTCTGCTACCTAACTAGTTAGCTAATTAGTTAAT
>NW_007162191.1:0-803 GCF_000164805.1 Carlito syrichta
TAAGTCAGCTGGCTAGCCAGATGGCTGCCTTTTCAATTCAGCTGGTTAATTCAGTTGGCATGCCAGCATGCTAGCTAGGAAGCAAGCTAGTTATGTCAGCAGTTTAGCCTGGTGGCTAGATAGTTAAACAACCAAGTTAAGTCAACTGACTAGTCAGCTGGCTATCTAGGTAGCTTGCCAGTTAAGTCTGCTCCCTAGACAGCTTGCTGGCAAGATAAGACAACAAGTTAATTCAGCTGGACAGCCAGGTGGCTAGCTATGTATCAAGCTAGTTAATTCAACTGGCTAGAAAGCTGGCCAGCTAGTTAAAACATCTAAAGTCAGCTGGTTAGCAAAATGGCTCACTAGGTAGTGACTTTGTTAAATCAGTTGACTAGCCAGCTGTGTAGCAAATTATGTCAGCTAGTTAAATCAGGTTGCTATCCAGGTGACCAGAGAAGTAGAGAGATAGTTAAGTCAGCTGACTAACCGCCTGGATATGTAGTTAAGTCAGCTAGTTTACTCACCTGACTGTGCAGCTGCCTAGCACGTTAATCAACTAGCTGATTAATCAGCTGACTGAACAGCTGACTAGCTAGTTAAGTAAAACCGTTAAGTCAGTTGGCTAGCCAGCTCACTAGCTAGGTAAAATGATACTTAATTCAGATGGCTAGACAGCTGTCTGGTTATTCATTTCAGCTAGTAAAGTCATCTGGCTAGGTAGCTAGCCAGCTAGTTATGTCAGCTAGTTATGTCAGCTAGCTAACTAAATTAAGTCAGCTAGGTAGGTCAGGTAGCTAGCTAGGATGCTACCTAGTTATTTC
>NW_007162192.1:0-1013 GCF_000164805.1 Carlito syrichta
TGGGGCTAAGAGCAGAGGGACAGGCAGGACAGGAGAGCTGGTGGCCAGGTGGGCCAAGTCAGTAGTGCTATGAGGAGCTGTGACTGGAAAGTGCAGGTGACCAGAGACAGAGTCTGCCCTCTTTTCAGCAAGTGAGGAAAGAAAAGAGACATATTGGATGGCAATGCCGTTTGCCATGGTTTCTGTTTTATCCTTCAAAGCCTCCATCTTATCCTCCAAGATTTTTATGTTTCTTTTACACCCACTGTTCTTCCCCAAGAAGGTTAGATTATTCTGAATAGCCATGCAGGAACACTTTATTTGCAGGAACGATTTGTGAGAACAGCTACATCTATCCTACAAGAGTTGCAGTGGAGGTGGTCAGCAGTAGCAGTGGACTCAACCTTGTCCATGGTAGGACCTGTGACTGGCAACTCTGGGTGTGGAAGACCTCATGTTGGAATATCTCATGGCTCCATACCCTTCATCTCCCTCTCCAACATCAGCAACATCAGTCAGCCTGGAGAGTTGGACACTCCAGCATTTTCTTGGACTTCTACAGCTGCCAGGAGAAGCCTGGAGCCTGATCCAGGAGCATGGTTGCATCTGCCGCAAAAGGCAGGACTCCCCCAGCAGAGTGTTGTGCCTGTGATCCTATGTTCTTCCCAGGAGGAGCTCAGCGGGGACACCTGGGCCTTCTCTCTCAAGTTCTCTTTTGAGTATGGGAAAGCAAGGGTTGCATCCAGAAGTTCAGGACTGCACCCCAGGGAAGAGAGTTATCCCTGGGTCTCAAGGGGCCTAGATGTCAATGACAATTCCTCCTTGCTAGGGTGGACTCTTTTCTTGTCCCCCTGCCCTTTGGTGTAAACCTGTTCCAACAGTTTTGTCACCTTTTGAGGCTCTCCATGGGCCCTCTCTTGATCTCCTTGGGGAACCTGGATGGTGTCAGTTTCCTAGGACTGACCACCTGCTCACGTGGAAAGGCAGGAGGGTATACTTGCGATGAGAGGAGCGATCCCGCAGAAGTCAAGTTT
>NW_007162193.1:0-962 GCF_000164805.1 Carlito syrichta
GATTTCGTATAGATTAGAAACATTATAAAAACAACTCTATTGATTTTTTTAAAATTACAAGTGTAAGACAATTAATCAAAGGAAATATAATGAACTTAGGAAAAATTTAGCACAAAATTATTGAAGGTCTTAGAGAAATTCTCTTAAAACAAAAGAGAATAGGATCAACAACAGTTAAAAATGTTGATTGTAATCTACAGACTGCTATAAATATAAAGGAATTTAGATTCTCTTCAAAATAGACAAAAATTTTTGTTCTTTACATGGTTAATCAGATCATCAGAGATTGGTGATTAAAATAAGGTTTTGCTTAAAAGCAATTTGAAGAACTAATATATCTGTGGCAATTGTATGTGAAAATATGAAGAAAAAAACTGGTTCTGGTACTATATAACAACTTATATTTTTTTCATTAACTAGTACAATTAGATAGATGACTACAACGCGATGAAACTCTATAATGGCTGGCGGTTTTACTTTAAAATTTTTTTTAAATTAAGACACCAACACACATATTAGCCTAGACGTTCAAGGGGCAAGATCACCAATATCACTATCTCCCTCCTCTATATCTTGTCCCACTGGAAAATATTCAATAGTAAGTAATACACACGGAGCTGTCCTCTTCTATGATAACAATGCCTTTTTGTGGAAGATTTCTCTTAGGACCTGTTGGTAAGGCTGTTTTACAGTTTATTTTTTTAGAGAAGTAGAAGTACTATAGTGCAAATAATTGTAAAAATATAGTGCAGCAAGTACATAAATCATTAACATAGTCACATACAATCACCATTAAGTATTATGTAGTGCATGTACTTGTATGTTCTGTAATTGTATGTGACTGACTGTGCAGTAGATTTGTTTATACCACCATCACTACAAACATGTGAATAATATTTGTGTTACAACCTCCCCAACATCTACAATGTCACTAGGCAATAGACATATTTCCACTCCATGTA
>NW_007162193.1:2205-3129 GCF_000164805.1 Carlito syrichta
TTACTCATTTTCATGCCAATTACTGAGTTTATTTTTCAAATTAATAACATAGGATGGGTAGAATTTTTCCATTAGAAATTACCATATTTAAAATCCTTAGTGACTGATTGCTCAAGGAATACATGGCAGTAATTTATTGTTTTAGAAGTCTCCACGTGATCATGTCTTTTCTGAGTTCCTGTAGAAAATCTGGGTCCAACACTTGTTCCAGCTGATTATTTTTTCATACAAAATCAAGAGATTATTCCTTATAAACTCTCCTCAAATGATATCAAGGAACTATAGTAGAATGCCATCACTTGAAGCCATTTCTGATCTTGGAGAGGTTAGATAGGACTTATAATATTTCTCCTCTTTTCAAACAGAATTTGGGTCTGAGAAAAATGGTCTTGTGTCTGAACAAATTTCAACCTTGTTTGGAAAGGAAGTTCAAATTTTCTCTGACATATGATTTAATAAATATTATGAGCAGAAGGCTAAAGACAATTGTGTTGTATGTTAATTATGGCAGTGCAATTTTTAAATAGATTTGTTAAAAGTAAAAAATATAGACAAATATTTTTGCTGATCTCTGACTCTTGGTTCTGATTCTTGGTTTTGCATGCCATTTCCCTGATACACAATCTCAGTCCAAGAGAGAAAAGAAGTCAATGAAATAACCCAAAGGAACAAGATGAACGTCTTGGATAGGATCTTCCAAAATCCTGTGTCATGCTGAATCTTCCATTCCTGGGATAGTAATACGTTTTCTTGGTCCTGACAACCAAGAATCAGTGTTTCCTCTCTTGGGCATAAAAATGTGGAGAGTTCTATTTAGTTGTAGGCAAGTGTGGACATAGCTGGCATGCTCACAATGACATTGTGTTGATCATATTTTCAGTCAATAAATTTTTCCATTATTAACGTGTAGATAAATGATGGATG
>NW_007162194.1:0-834 GCF_000164805.1 Carlito syrichta
TAGTAAAAACTTGTTCTATCACATTTTAGCCGACTATCCCTGAACAAACTACTGGAGCTGTTTGGTTAGATTTCTGTAAAATGTAAACATTAATAGTGTTTGTACAACAGGGCTCCTCAAAAACTAATTCACAAAATTATCACCTGAGAATCTTGTTCAAATGATAAGATCCTTACCTCTGTGTGTATGGAGCCTGGACATCTGCCTTTTTAAACACTCTCCAGATGATACTTGTTAAAAGTCACTGATTAGTGTCACCCTTTATGTTTCAGGGGTCTACATAATGGGATCTGCACAATAGGGTCATTGTGAAGACTAAAAATTCTTCTATATAAAATGATTGATTCAGTGAATTTTACATAGCAAGCTATCATAAATTCACATTAGCATTCTGATGGAAATTGAAGTTTTGTGACCTAGTATATTTATTTTCCAGATGATGTATGTCAACAAGACATTTTATATGGCTTGTACATTGTCACACAAACTAGTCCAGAGAAGATTTGGTTGCCCAATGTTGTTTTGGCCATTAGTTTCTACCATCTTGATCAGGCTATCCCTTTGTCATCATCCAGAATGATGAATATTCTAATGCTACTTACGCTAGATTAGGTTTATACATTTGTCAAAATCACACATTGTTCCCATCCTGAAAAACCTTTCACAATTGCCCCAAATATGTAGTCTCCCTTCTTCTCTGAAGGGTTACATTCTTTGTCTTCTCTACTCACCGTTGGCACTTATATACACATTTGCTGAAAATACTTAAAGCATGTTCCAACTAAGTTAAATGAATACAAGGACTGATTTTTTTAGTGTGTGTGTGTGTGTGTG
>NW_007162195.1:0-821 GCF_000164805.1 Carlito syrichta
GTAGGCAGACTAGTACAACCTCTTTGGAAGACAGTGTGGCAATTTCTGAAAGAACTAAAAATTGGCCTTCCATATGACCCAGCAATTCCCCTAATGGGAATATACCCAGAGGAATTAAAATTATTCTATGAAAAAGATACCTACACATTGTATGTTTGTTGCAGCTCTATTCATAATAGCTAAAACATGAAACCAACCGTGTTGCCAATCGAAGCTGGGGTGGATTAAAAAAATGTGGTACATATACACAATGGAATATTATGCAGCCATAAAGAAGGAAAAATATATGGACTTTGCAGCAAATTAGATGGATTTGGAGTCAATCATACTCAGTGATTTATCACAGAAAAAAAGAACTTAGTTCCACACATTCTCACTCATAAGGTGACCTTGAATAATTATAACGCCATAAGAAAGCAATTGGCAGTGGCAGAAAACTGTCAGGGAAGGGGGGGTAGGACAAGCAGTAGAGGGAAGCTGCTGGGGGAGGAGGGCATACCTCATCAACAAGGGCACCTGCATAATCAATGTTTGTATACCTAACCCTGAATTGTACCCCACATCTTTATAATTAATAAATAAACTTTTTAAAAAAGATGTTAAATGTGCCAGTTTGCCTCTTATGATTCAAGGTGTATGAGATCCCTGCCTGGTTCCAGAAGTGATCACACAATTCAATGCCTGATAAAGTAGAATATAATTCAGCATTATCAGGAAAAAAATATGCTGCTTCCCTCAGAATAGTGAAACAATAAATTGCAAGACTGTCAGTTGCTGATGTTGAACAAAATATCGAAAGAAAGTTGATGGGAGAGAGAGAC
>NW_007162196.1:0-618 GCF_000164805.1 Carlito syrichta
GCTATCTTCATTTATTATAAGTATTATGAGAAAAATTAAAATTATGTGACCTAGTATATTCATATTCCAGATGAAATATGTTAACAAGATGGTTGGAATAATTTGTACAATGTCACATAAAAGAAGCCCAGAGAAGTCTGGTTGCCATTGCTTTTGATTGACTGATCACACTATCCCTTTTCCATCATCTAGAATAGATTCTAATGCTACTTATGCTAGACTCGTTTTACATATTTGTCAAACTCATACATTGTTTTCACCCCTGGGAAACCTTTCACATTTGTCCCAAATCTCTGTTGTCTCCCTGCTTCTTTTTAATTGTTACATTATTTCTCATCCATGCCCCTCATATAACATTTAAATGTAGTGTATCTTTGATTTCCATCATGTATACTTTTTTTTTTGAGTTGGAGTTTGACTCTGTCACCCAGACTGGAGTGCAGTGGCCGCTCCCGGCCACCGCAGCCTCAACCTGCTGGGCTCCGGCAATCCTTCCACCTCAGGCTTCCAAGTAGCCGGCATTACAGGCATGCACTACCACGCCCGGCTGATTTTTTCATTTATTGTAGAGATGAGGTCTCGCTGCCCAGGCGGTTCTCGAACCCGCGGGCTCAGGCA
>NW_007162197.1:0-766 GCF_000164805.1 Carlito syrichta
AATAGGAAAGAGGAAGTCAAGATATCCCTCTTTGCTGATGATAAGATCATATACATTGAAAATCCAAGAGAATCTGTCAAACCTGCTTGCACTGATAAAGAACTTAGGAAATCTCAGGGTACAAAGTAAATGTACAAAAGACAGATGCATTCCTATATACTAACAACAAACAGACAAAAAACCAAATAAAAAGCACCATCCCATTCACAATAGCCACACACAAAAAATGAAATACTTTGGTGTCTTCCTAACCAGAGAAGTTAAAAACCTTTACAATGCATTCTACAAAAACTGCTCAAAGAAATCCAAGAAGACACAAACAAATGGAAAAATATTCCATTCTCATGGATAGAAAGAATCAACATTATTAAAATGTCCATCCTACCAAAGACAATCTACAGATTCAAGGCAATACCTATTAAATTACCAACATCATTCTTCTCAGACCTGAAAATGACAATACAGTAATTCATATGGAAACATAAATGACCACAAATAGCCAAAACAATCTTTAACAAAATAAACAAAGCAGAAGGCATCACACTTCCAGACTTCAAACTTTACTATAAGGCTACAGTAATTAAAACAGCCTGGTATTGGTACAAGAAAAGGTGTAAAGACTAACAGAACAGCATAGAGATTCTGGAAGCAAAGTCTCAATTTATCAACCAACTCATCTTTGACAAAGCCTCCCACAACAACCACTGAGGCAAGGAGAACCTATTCAGTGAACGGTTCTGGGAAAACTGACTGATCACACGCAGAA
>NW_007162198.1:0-620 GCF_000164805.1 Carlito syrichta
TTGATAAATCTTATTGATTTCCTAAAAAAAACCAGGTATTGTTATTCTATATGGCTTGTAAGTATATTCAGGTAACATGGCAGTGAAAAATAAAGAAAATATCCCATCTTTTACTTAGGGAATGATGATGAAAAAGTAGCAAATATATAAGCACAAGACTAACATATAAATAATAATTAGGAAACTGGGTAAAACAAATAGTATTATAAATGTAAATAGATAGTGTTAAAGAAAAATGGAATGCAGAAAGGGTTAATGAGTCTTATTGGGTGGGGGAACTTGTACTTGGTAACTATAGTGAAGGTGAAACTCAAGACGTTCTGTGAAGGGTTCTAGAAAACAACAATGAGCATATCTGGGGAATGAGTGCTCCAGGCAGAGAGAATAGCCAGATGTGAAGGTCATGAGGCAATAACTTCCCTAACGTATTCATGGAAAAAAGGACATCAGTGTGTCAGGGGCAATAGAGGACTTGGTGTAGAGAGGAAAAGACAAGGGAGGGCTAAGATTCCTAGGGCTATGGAGGCATTTTGAGATCTTTGGTTTTTGCTTAGTGTAATCCATTGAAGAGATTTGAATGATATGACCTGACTTATGTTTCGTGAGAAGCTCTCTGGATA
>NW_007162199.1:0-433 GCF_000164805.1 Carlito syrichta
AGACAAAAAATAGAACCAAAGCAAAACAAAAACAACAGCAACAACAAAAAAACTCCTAGGTTGCAAAGTTGAATGAGATGAGAAATGTGATATGCTGTTATGGCGACAATCGGTGGTCCCTGCCGAAGGACAATTTAGGAGTTTAGGTAAAGACCTCTTCCTAGGCATAGATATGCCATGGTGCTAAAGACGCCACTACAGGAAAAAAGATTCCACATGATGTGCACGTGATAAGGGGCCAATAGGCCAGAGCACACCCTCAGGAATCACACTGCCAGGATTTAAAGCCTGCCTGGGCCACTACCACACTGATCACCTCAGGAACGTTCTAAAGCTTAAGGGAATTTACTCATTTCGTAAAATGAAATGAAGAGACCTTGTCTACTGGGAAGAGATGTCATAGTGGGTAACATCCAGTCAACTCCCACAACTG
>NW_007162200.1:0-827 GCF_000164805.1 Carlito syrichta
CCAGTTGGGTAGCTGGTAAATTCAGCTAGTTAAGAGAGCTGGTTAGCCAACTGGCAATATATATGTCTAGCTAGTTAAGTCAATTAGATAGCTACCTGGCTAGCTAGTGATGTCAGCGTGTTCAGTCAGCTGGCTAGCCAACTGGCCAGCTGGTTAAGTCAGCTAACTTAATCAGCTGACTAGCCAGCTGGCTAGGCAAGCAGCTAGCTAGATATATCAGCTTGCTAGCCACCAGGCTAGCTATTCAAGTCAGATAATTAATTCAGATGACTAGCCGGAGGCTATGCAGGTATCTAGTTAGTTAAGTGAGCTGGCTTGCAAGCTTGCTATGATATGTCAGCTAGGTAAGTCAGTTGACTAGCCAGCTGGCTAGATAGGTAGCCAGCTAGTTAAGTCACCTGGCTAGCCAGATATCTGATTAAGTCAGCTACTTAAGTCAGCTGGCAACCTGCTGCCTAGCTAGTTAAGTCAGTCCGTTAAGTCTGTTGGCTATACAGCTGGTTAGCTAGTTAAAAAACTAGTTAAGAAAGAGGGGTAGCCATATGGCTAGCTCGTTATTTCTGCTAGTTGTCAGCTGGTTACCTAGGAATATAGCTATATAAGTCAGCTAGTTATGTCAGCTATGTATCTTGATAAGTCAGATAGTTAAGTCAGCTGGCTAACTAGATAGCTATCTAGGAAGATAGCTAGTTAAGTCAGCTAGTTAACCAGCTGACCTACTTGGTAGCTAGCTGGTTAAGTCAGTTAGTTAAGTTAGCTTGCTAGCTAGTTATTTCAGTAAGTTAAGTCAGTTGGCTAGCTAGATGAATAGCTGGGTAACTAGCTAG
>NW_007162201.1:0-473 GCF_000164805.1 Carlito syrichta
CAAATGCGTAGACAACCAGCTCGCTAGTTATTTCAGCTAGTTAAGTCAGCTGGCTAGCTAAGTAACTAGCTAGTTAATTCAGCTAGATATGTCAGCCAGCTATCTAGTTAAGTCATCTAGCTATATGATAGCTAGCTAGGGAACTAGCAAGTTAAAGCAGCTAGTTAATTCGGCTGACTAGGTAGGTAGCTAGCTAGTTAAGTCACCTATTAAGGTAAGCTGGTAAGTAGTTAAGTCACCTAGTTAAGTCAGCTAGCTGGCCAGCAGGTTAGCTAGGTAGTTATGTTGTTAAGTCCGCTGGCAAGTCAGTGGGCTAGCTATGTAGGTAACTAGTTAAGTCAGCTGGCTAGCAATTCGGCATCTAGTTGTGTCAGCTATTTAAGTCAGCTGGCTCTTCTGCTATTTGTCTAGGTAGCTAGCTAGTTTAGGCTCCTGGCTAGCCAGCTGGCTACTTAGTTAAGTCAGCTAGATTA
>NW_007162202.1:0-2553 GCF_000164805.1 Carlito syrichta
GCCACTGGAGCACCCATTTAATAATGGTACAGGCACTGGGACATCTATCACAAATGGTGACCATTCACTGGAGCACCCATTAGTGAGGAGGTCCAGTCACTGTGGTACCCATCACAGAGGAATGTAGTCACAGGGACCACCCATTAAGGAGGTCCAATTTCTAGACACTCATCACAGAAAAGTGTTATTAACTGGAGCAAAACTCAGAGAGGAGGGCTAGTCACTTGGGCACCAATCACAAATTATGCCCACTGGTGAGCCTATTATGGATGAGGATCAGTTACTGGGGCACACATCAGAGAGGAGGGTTAGTCACCTGGGCACCCAACACAGAGGAGACCAAGTCACTGAGGCACCCATCACAGGAGAAGTGTCAGTCATTGAGGTACCCAACACAGAGGAGGCCTAGTTACTGTTGCATCACTTAGAAGGAGGGCCAATCATGGGGCACTGATTACATATAAAGGCCAGTAACTGGGTCATCAATTACTGATATGGTCAGTCTTTTAGACTCTGTTTATAAAAAAGAGCCATTCACTGGTGCACCAATCACAAAAGAAAGGACACGCAAATTTAGAGAAGAGAAGTCACTAAGGCACTCATACATGTAGAGGGTCAACACTGGGGCACCCATCTCAGAAGAGGGTCAGTCACTGGGAACACAACACAGAGGAGGGGCAGTCACTGGAACACACATAACAGAGGAGGTCACTTATTGCGACAACCTCAGAGGGAAAGGGTATTGAGGGAGGGTGCCTTCAAAGAGCTCTAGTCCCTAGGGCACACATCACAGTGGAAGGTTAGTCAATCTTGCACACATAACAGAAGAGGTTAATTCACTGGAGTGGCATCCATATCATAGGAGTGTCAGTCACTTGGGCACCATTCACAAAGGAGGATCAGTCACTGAGATATGCATCATAGTAGAGAGTGATTCATTGGAGAACTAATGATATAAAGCAACTAGAATTTAAGGAACTCATTGTGAAGGAGGACTAGTTAGTGTGGCGATGACCACAAAGGGGGGTCAGTTATTTGGGCACCAATCCCAGAGAAGGGTCAGTCACTGTGGAACTCATTCCAGAGAAGTGCCAATTATGGGGCACCCATTATAGAGTAGGGACAGTCACTGGGGCAACCATCACAAAACGCTACTTACTGGAACATTCATCAAAGAGATTAACCTATCACTGGAACAAATATCACAGAGGATAACCAGAAACTGGGGCACAGAGGAGCACTAGTAACTAACTAAACAACCATAGATGGTGACCAGTTACTGCAGCATCATCACTGAGGACAGCCAGTCACTGAGGCACCTATCACAGAGGAAGGCCAGTCACTGAGGAATCCATTCCACAGAAGCAAAAGTCATGGAATCACCATCCAAGAGAAGGACAAGGGATCCCATTAGTAGAAGGTCCAGACACTGGGGCACCAATAACAGAGGAGGCCCAGTCACTGAGACGTCCATCAAATATGAAAACCAGTCACTGTGGCAACGATTACAGAGGAGGGCCAGTCATTGGAACAACCCTTCGAAGGAGAGCCAGTCACTGCAGCACAGAACACTGAGGAGAGGCAGTCCTTGAGGAACCCAGTAAAGAGGAGCACCAGAAACTGAGTCAGAAACTGAGGCACCCAACAGAGAATTTGGCCCCTCATTGAGGCAACTCTTCCAGAGGGAGGACAATCACTGGGATACCCATTAGGAAGAGGAACAATCACCAGGGCATCAATCACAGAGGAAGGCCAGTCACTGGGACACCCATCACAGAACAGGCACAGTTTTTATGCACCTATCTCAGAGGAAGCAAAGAAACTGGGAAACCAATAATGGTGGAAGATCTGTCACTCAGGCACCACCATATTAGAGGTGGCCCAGTTACTGGGAAACCCATCGCAGTGGAGGACCAGTCACTCAGGCACCCAGTAGGAGAAAGGTCAACTTCTGGTGCACACAACACAAAGGAAGGCCAGTCACTAACCAATGCATAAGAAAGGAGAGCCATTCACTGGTTAAACCATGATATAAGAGGACTAGTGAGTAGGGCACCCATGAGTGAGGTGGAATATTCACTGGTGCACTGAACATAAAGGAGGACCAGTCACTGTGACAACCATCACAGAGGAACCAACTTACTAGGTCACCCATAACAGAAATGAGCTAGTCAGTGGGACAAGCAACACAGAGGAGAGTCAGAAATTGGGGCACCCATCACGGAGAATGACTAGTCACTGAGTTCACCATCACAGAAAATAACCAGTCACTTGGCAACCATCACAGAGGAAAGCCAATGACTGAAGCACACATCATAGAGGAAGACCAGACATTGAGGACCATTTGACACAATGGTAATTCACTGAGGCACCCATCCAAGAGAAGGGTTCTGCACTTGGGAACCCAATAGTAGGAGGGCAAAACGCTGGAGTACCAATAACAGAGAAGGCCCAGTCACTGAGGCGCCCTTCAAATATGAGGTCCAATGCCACTGTCAGTCATCATAGAGCAAGTGCAGTCACTGAGATACCCATCCCAGGGGAGGATTATTT
>NW_007162203.1:0-470 GCF_000164805.1 Carlito syrichta
ATTTAAGTTGGCTCACCGGTCGGCTCAATCACCAGTCGACTTGTTAAGTCTTCTGAGTTTTTGGCTCACTCACCAGCCGACTAAATTCAGCTGACCAGCGAGCTCACATGCCGGCTGACTATTTAAGTCAGCTGACCAGTAAGCTCACTTAGTGGACGACTAGTAAAGTCAGCTGACAAGTCTGCTCACTCACTGGCAGAATAATTAATTCAGCTCACTTGACTCACTCACAGCTGAATTAATTATTCACAGGTTGAAGAGTTAAGTCAGCTAACTAGTCAGCCTACTGGCCGGCCAACTAGTTGAGTCAGTTAACCAATTGGCTGACTAATCAGCCAACTTGTCAGCTGATATGTTAGCTCAGCTAACTAGTCAGCTGACAAGTTAGGACAGCTAACTAGTTTGCCAGCAAGTTGGCGGACTAGTTAGTTCAGCAAACCAGTATGCCAACTAGTTAACCGAGATAACTA
>NW_007162204.1:0-456 GCF_000164805.1 Carlito syrichta
CTAAAACACTTGCAGACATATAAGGATGTTAAAGAAAGCGTATGATAAATTCTACAGACAAAATTCAACTACTTAGACAAAATGAACCAATCCTGTAAAAATATAAGCTAGCCTAACTCACTCTATTTATAATATTGTATATTAAATTTAATAGTCCTCTGTATGTAATATACATTGCATTTGTATTTTAACACCTCACATAAGAAATTTCAAGGTATGGATGTTTTCACTGGTGAATCCTATTATGATTTAATGAAGAATTAACACTTCTACAGAATCTCTTTCAGAAAGTAAAAGAAAAAAGAACACCTTATGAAACTAGCATTACCAAGATGCCCAAAGAAGACAAAACCACACACACACACACACACACACACACACACACACACACACACACACCAGACTAGTATCTCTCACGTCTATAGACAAAACATTATTTAAATTACCATCAAATTT
>NW_007162205.1:0-449 GCF_000164805.1 Carlito syrichta
CTAGCCTAAGCAATATGCAAAGTGCTGTACAGTTTGGCAGTCCTGAACAGGTAGTCAAACACTGGATTGATTACCCAGTGGAGTGGAGTTGCCCTTGGTGCAGCCAGGCAGCAGTTTCTGTCCAACCAGTGGGAACTCCAACCCATCCACTGGAGAGCCCAGACCCCTAGCCCTAGCCCTGGTGTCCCCCTAGCCCAGGCAGCCCATGATTTCCTCTCAGCTCCCGGCTCCCCTTTTGCCTCCTTTGCTGTGGTGGGGGTGACTGGGAGCCAGGGACGGCAACAAAGGGCTTGGGGAGGGGGCTGAGCCCCTCCCAAGGGAACCAGATGTCCCTGGCTGTGTGTGCCCAACTTCCTCCTCTCCTCCCCCAGATGCCCTCTGGGATCCCAGCCACCTGCCTGGCATATAGAGGGCTTATTCTGGCTGCATGGGGTAGGTGGAGATGGGAG
>NW_007162206.1:0-495 GCF_000164805.1 Carlito syrichta
ATTTCAAAGTACATGTGAAGAAACATTTAAAATATCTAATCATCAGTATTTAATTATATAGATATAATTAAAACTGGAATATTTTTGGTCTCACAATCTATACTTGTCTGTATCAAATTCTCGGAATTTTTAAACAATCAAGTGGGAAAGAAAAGAGCAAATGATAGTTTTAAATACCAAAGAGCATTAAATAGTCATATATAAGTTATGAGGTCCTTATTACAAAAAAGTAGTTGAACAAAAAAAAGCCCTCTTAGAATAAAATCTGCTGGAAATCAGACAATAATTTCATAGTAAGTAGCTAAAATAAATGTTTTGCATTTTATATAAAAATTGAAGGTAAAATGATAAAAGTATGGGAACTGCATGCTAATCTTCACCATTTAATATGAAACAGGTATTCTAGAAAATGCACTTTGAGTGTTTGTGTCCCCAGATTGACTGTATCTTGCTGTTGCTGCTTTGCTTGGTGTAAATACAATGGATCTCAATCTT
>NW_007162207.1:0-373 GCF_000164805.1 Carlito syrichta
TGAACAAAAAAAAGCCCTCTTAGAATAAAATCTGCTGGAAATCAGACAATAATTTCATAGTAAGTAGCTAAAATAAATGTTTTGCATTTTATATAAAAATTGAAGGTAAAATGATAAAAGTATGGGAACTGCATGCTAATCTTCACCATTTAAAATGAAACAGGGATTCTAGAAAATGCACTTTGACTGTTTGTGTCCCCAGATTGACTGTATCTTGCTGTTGCTGCTTTGCTTGGTGTAAATACAATGGATCTCAATCTTTGGGGTGTGCCGAATAGCATATCATCTCAAATCCTAGAGCACGCAGTCTAGCGAAGGTGTCATTATGCACAATAAATAACTAGTTTAATTAACTATGTGGTGCTATCAGTAA
>NW_007162208.1:0-358 GCF_000164805.1 Carlito syrichta
GAAGCTGCAGTGGACAGGAGCGAGCCACTGCCCTACAGCCTGGGTGACCTAGTGAGACTCAGACTCAAAGAAAAAAGGAAAAAGAAATAAAAAGAGCATCCATTTATGTATGGAGTTGGCATCATCATGAAAAGACAGAGATCTTTTGGGAAGGAGGCCCCAGGCTTGAACCTAGATTTCCCAAAAGGTGGTTGATTGGCAGACAGTTGGACTGTGGATTTGCAAGGTTGAAGTGGTGGACCACTAGAGACCAGGGATTTGAGACCAGCCTGGGCCATGTGCAAGACCTCATCACTCTGGGTACATTAACACAGGTGTCACTCGTGGTAGCCCCCTCGATCCCATCTACACAGGATGC
>NW_007162209.1:0-2887 GCF_000164805.1 Carlito syrichta
TTTCTTATAAAGTACCACTATTTTTATCCTGAGTCAATTCATTTATTTGAGGAATTTTGCCACCCTCCCCCACATTGGCCAAGTTTACTGGGGCTCAAGGCACAGTCACACTCCTGCTCTGGGTTAGGGACTTCAGAGAAAAATAGAGAGCAGAGGAGGGCATAGCCTGGGCCTGGGTCTGGTGCCTGCCAGTCCTGGAAGCTGGATGAGCAGCTGTAATGGGATTAGGGCTGGCCATGCCTGCCTCCCTGCATGTCACCCCAAAGCCCTCCCTCCCTTTCTTCCCTAGCATCCTGATCAGGATGCAGCTCTTGACTCCACTTACCCTGGCCAGGCCAGCCTCATTGTCCTCTTCTTCCCTGACCCAGGTGCCTAGCAACTCTCACAGGGAAGCACTTTCCCACTGCTGCCCTGGCCCCTCACCCTGCCCCTCGGCTCTGAGCACACACTAGCACCATTTGCCTCTTTATCGCTGCAAAAAAAAAAAAGCCAGTGAAAGGAAGCCAGCTGGTCTCACCAGATTCTCCTAGTGATCCGACTCCAAGCATCTCTGCTGAAATTCTGGGCTTCCTTTCCCAGATTCCTAAATCCTACCAGCAATGCTCAGATTACATTTGAAGATTTCAGAGGTTTCATTCTGGAATTCTCCAAGTTCTAGAGTTCATTCTAGGAATCCATACATTCTGGAATTCCAGGATTTTATGATGAAGTGGGTTTCAGACCATTTAATTGTATTACAGAATTTAATTATTGTATTTCAGAGGAATCTGTGATTCTATAAATAGAATCTATGGCCGTGAATCAGGGTAATAGGGATTAAGGATTTATAGGGACATGGAAGCTGCATTTTTATTCTCTTTTAATTGCTGCTTCAGAAGAGAGAAGAGAGGAATGAACCTGCCATCTGCAGAGATGGAAGGTGGGATTCATTCACCAATCCAACAAACACAATCCAGTTACTCTAAGCACCAGGAATGGAGCAATGAGCAGAAAGAGACCCTGTTAAGTACCTAGCATTCACTTAGGGGAGACAGATCTTAAACAAGCAGACAGTAAGTATGTAGCATGTCAGATAAGTCCTATGAGAAAAATGAGCAAACAATGAATAATTAATCCTTTATTGCACTTACTCTGTGCTAGGCAACATTCCAAGTGCTTTACATTTATTCACTTATTTAAATATTACAATACCATTGAAAGGTAGATGCTATTGTCTGGCCTACTTTATATGACTGAGGCACAGGTTAAATAACTCATTCAAATGGCCAAGCCAGGATTTGAAACCACTAGTCTGTCTCCAAAATCAGATCACAGTGCTCTAATGCAGGGTTAAAGGGTGGAGAGTGATGGGGGGTGGTGCATAGATTACATAGAGTGGGTAGAACATTTGAACAGAGACTTAAAAAGGGTGAGGGGATGGTGCATGTGGCTATCCAGGGAAGGGGGTTTGGGACAAACGTGTCTCTCCAGGGGCTGGGCAGTTTCTTTTTCCACTAAGAAGGATCAGTGTTCTCTGTGCCCTGGGCTTAGAAGAAGGGTTTCCATAGGGGCCTGGTGGGAGAAGCAGGCTCAGAGATACTTATTGCTGTGGTCATGCAAAGGCCTTTTTGCCAGCTCCACTCACATTTCTATGTGTCCTCTCCTCCCTGGCCACTGCAGATAGGTCTCTTCCTTTCTGGAGAACTGTCCTCAGAACCCAAAAGAAAGAACTGAAAGAGACAATTTTCTTATGACAGGACTAATCAGGCTCACTAATTATGAATAATTAGAAACACCTCTCCCCCAACCCCCATGGGTGGGCTTTTCCCAGTGTGAAACAGAGTGAGGACTTAATTCTTTGGGAAGGAAGGAGGGCGGTGGGCAAAGGCAAAGAAGGGAGGAAGGTGGCCAAGCACCCCATCCATCCCTGCACGCCTGGCCTTCTGACCCAGCTCTCAGTCTATTCTGCCTGCAGACACCAGCAACAGGGCATAGAAAAGGGAGCTTCTGGTGGCTGGGCATGGTGGCTCATGCCTGTAAGTCGAGCACTTTGGGAGGCCAGTGTGGGAGGATCGCTTGATCTCAGAAGTTCAAGACAAGCCTGAGCAACACAGCGAGACCTCGTTTCTTCAAAAAAAAAAAAAATGAAAAAATTAGCCAGCATGGTGGTGCAACTGTAGTCCCAGCTACTTGGAAGACTGAGGCAGGAGGATTGCTTGACCCCAGAAGTTGGAGGCTTCACTGAGACATGATCATGCCACTGCACTCCAGCCCAGGTAACAAAGTGAGACCCTGACTCAAACAAACACAAAACAAGAAGAGCGAGCATCTGGGAGTTTGGGATGGAGCTGAGTGAGTGAGCAGCATCTTTGTACAAGTTATTTCATCTCCCTGAGACTTGATTTCTTCATCTGTGAACCTGGGGTAGTCATTATTCTTAACTATATAGATCTATGAAGATACTAGAAGGTAAGTAAGGAAGATAATAAAATGGCCTCAGTAAACGATAGAGCTTACCACTGTGTCAACTTCATCATTTGTTGTTTTAGAGAACTTAAAACTTTTCTTTCCTTTCTCTGGGTCTGTTCCCTCATCAAGATACAATGGAGGTAGGGGTTGGTGACTCACTTATTTGATCAATAAACATTTCCTGAGCTTGACTTTATGCCAAGCACTGGAGATGGAACAAGACCCACATGAGCTCTGACCTCAGGGAGCTTTGGCCAGTGGGTGGGCACCAGCTCTCAAGTCCCAGACTCTAGAAGATGGGGACTGTGGCAGGCTGGTTTCTGAGGTCCCCAAGGTTCCTGCCCCATGGTGTACAAGCCCATGCAAGACCCTCCTCTTGAACATGGGCAGGCCCTATACATGAGATGGAATTTTATTTTCCTGATAAGCCCAGTATTTG
>NW_007162210.1:0-662 GCF_000164805.1 Carlito syrichta
GATGCTCGATTGACACTTTGCAGCCTCGAAAGATCCTGAGCAAGAGACTCCTGACCTCTGGAAACCGTGAGGTAGACCACATGTGCTGTTGTAAGCCACTAAGTTTGCAGTAATTTGTTACAGGTGTCAGTTCCTTCCTGCCAGCTCAAATTATCTTCCCAGCCCTTTATCAGGGTCTAGAGCCCCAGGTACCCTGAGAATTCCTTGCAGATGATCCTCTCATCAACCACGGTAAAGGATTGTTTCATCCAGCTGCCAACCTGTTCCCAAAGTTGGTCATCAATGAATGTTCTGTTTGCCCTACTTTTAATATAATTATCATTGTCGTTTGCACGACACCGAGTCAGGGCTCAGCCTGTCACAGGACCCATATTATCCAGAGCTGCTTTTCTGGGAATGGCTGTATCCATGCCTCATGCAGGCTGCCTCCTCCCACACAAATTATCTGTAATTTCCATACCTCCATGCTTTCTGTGGTCCTGGTTAAAGCCAGGACTTGTGTGGGGCGGAGACACACTGTTATTTTCAAAGCAGTCAGGCCAGGCTACAGGAAGTTGCAGGAACAGCAGGTGGGACCTGGTTTGGCTTGACTGTGACAACTGCAAGTGGGGGGGGGTGGGGAGAGGGTAGGCAGAGGGGGTGCAGGTGTCCACCTCACAAGG
>NW_007162211.1:0-1093 GCF_000164805.1 Carlito syrichta
GGCTCCTGCAGGTTACTCATCTCTGTTGAGTAACAGCTGAGTCCCCAGGGAAGGGACTACAGAAGGGGAATGGGAAGTGTCACTCTCTGTCTGACAAAAACTGCCTGACAGTGATGAAGCTGTGGCACCGCAGACAAGCCTGCTGCCTGCCTGAGATTCTTCAGGAGAGAAAAACATCTCTATCTTGGTAGAATAGAGGTGCTTTCACGCTGCAGATCTGTGGACAGGGCATGTGCATACACATGGACCCTATGTATTGGATGGAAAAGCATATGTGTTGTATGCAGAGTACACTCTGCATTGCAGGTGTAGCAATTAATGTGCGTACTTGGGCATTTGCTCATCTGGGCATGAGGGCCCATTTGAATATTCATGTACACAGGGAAAGAGACCCCACAAGGGTCGTGAGATGTCCTGAAGGAGAGACGGATAGGCGACGGACGAAGATAATAGACTCAGACACCTGCTTCCTGAACAGATGACAATTTAATGCTAGTTAACACAGAGCTTTTATACCATTCATGAAGGGGCAAGACAAAGAAAATTCTTTCACGTACATATCTTTTAAAAGTTACCATCTAGTGGTCTTAGTAGCAAACAAACCAAGATTCCCATAGGCTTAGTGGCAAACAAACCAAGATTCTCATAGACATAGTAGCAAATAAACCAAGATTCTCATAGGCATAGTAGCAAATAAACCAAGATTCCCATAGGCATTTAGACAACAAGTCTTATTCATAAAGCCAACAATGATACTATCAGTCCAATGTCCCAAATTACAGTCCTTGAAATGTCTCAAGAAAGTTTCTTTAAGTGTATATTTCTTTATGTATCAGCAATTTTCCCACCTTAGGCTCTCATGTTCTTCAGAGTCCCGTGATTACTTCCCTTGTCCAGATATCCTCATTACTTTTCTGTTATCTTGCAGTGCTTGATTCTAAAGAGAACTCAAAAGAAGCTTTTAGTAATGTTTCCCAGGCCCCTCAAGGTTACTTTCTGTTTTAGCTGATCTGTCATAAAAGTGTCTGATTATTATATTATGAGTTCAGTGAAAACTCACTCTATAAATGTTAACTTAGAGTTTAACTACTAA
>NW_007162212.1:0-5201 GCF_000164805.1 Carlito syrichta
TTATTCATAAAGCCAACAATGATACTATCAGTCCAATGTCCCAAATTACAGTCCTTGAAATGTCTCAAGAAAGTTTCTTTAAGTGTATATTTCTTTATGTATCAGCAATTTTCCCATCTTAGGCTCTCATGTTCTTCAGAGTCCCGTGATTACTTCCCTTGTCCAGATATCCTCATTACTTTTCTGTTATCTTGCAGTGCTTGATTCTAAAGAGAACTCAAAAGAAGCTTTTAGTAATGTTTCCCAGGCCCCTCAAGGTTACTTTCTGTTTTAGCTGATCTGTCATAAAAGTGTCTGATTATTATATTATGAGTTCAGTGAAAACTCACTCTATAAATGTTAACTTAGAGTTTTAACTACTAAATTAAGTAAAAACCTTAACATTAATCTTTATCCTAAGTCAGTGAAAACAGTGTTATAAATCACCTACATAACTCCTAGATAAGTGTTAGAACTTACAATGAATTCATAATGAACTTACTATAAACTTGTGCTTCTAAAAAACTTTAAGTCTAAACACTAAACAGCATAATCCTAAATCAAATAAGGAGTGGATATACTTATATCATTTATCACTTAAGCAATATCTAGTAACTTATAACCAAGTGAAAGAAAGCATTCTTGATGTGCTTCAGAGTTTAACCCTTGCATATGTTAGAAAAGGCCAAGTGGCATAGTGGGAAAATGGAAAAATAAACCATGACATTTCCAGGTTAGCTGTGAGTACTTCACATAAACATGCCATTTTCTTCTTCCACGACTGCACAGAATTCTTCGGTGGTATCAAAAAGCAAAGGTGGAAGACAGAAGGGCCTCAGCTTCCCGGGCTTGCCCTGCAACCTGGGGTCTTTGGCCCACCCAGACCCTGTCAATCAGGTGGGCCTCCAAGGCTGGCTCCCAACAGGAAAGGAGACCGAGATACCTTTGACTCTGCACATCTATCTGTTGCTTTTACTCGGGCTTCAAGGAATTGCTTCTTCCATCCACCCCATCCCCAACACACACATACTCTCCAACTCCCTAAGGCATGTCTCCCCTTGTAAGAGTTGTGATTCCAAGGAGAGAGCACAGGCTAAAAGCCCAGGGACCTGGCATGTGGCCCCAACTCTGCCACTAGTCGTGTAATTTAATACATCATTTCTGTTTCCTGAGCCTCAGTTTCTTCATCTGTGAGATGGGGTAATAAATGGTCAAGTCTACCCTTAAAATTTAGGGTCTAAGTCCCTTGTCCCCTGGCCCCACTTGCCCCACTCCCGACAGCCCTTCTCCCTCTGCTCATCTTCATCCATTGCCTGGGGTGGGTAGGGGACAGAGAGGACTCAGGCCTCCCCCTGAGGAGTTCCTGGGTGTCTCTGAAGATGGGTCTTCTTCCTCTACTCCAGGCTTTTTGTGAGGCTGCTTCAGAGATTGCTAGAGCTCCTGCTACACTGACCATCATGGATCTAGACAGCCTAGACTTTATTCCCTGGGTTTCTCAGAGGATCTCTAGGGTCCTGGGACACGAATCTATTGTGTAGCTGAAAAGGCTCTAGAGGGCATTAATTCATCCAGGGTGGTTCTGGATGAGAGGGCAAAGGATAATGGAGCACCTGACCCTTGGGAACCTGCCTCTGGGGTGGGTGGTTTCCCAGGGGAGTTCCACCCTGCCTTTGAAGCACCTCCACAGTCTGTGTATGGGGGAGGAAGAGGCCTTTATGGGGCAGCTGGCATGGCTTATACTCCTTCATGGGGCCGAGCTTCTGCTGCTTGTCTGTTGCATCTCAATGGCTTCCAGGCCTCCCAGGGAGCACTGCCAGAGGCACCTGAGATTCCTGAGAGCCTCCCTGGCCATTTGATCCCAGCGTAGATGCAAAGGGTCTTCAAAATGAAGATCTTCCAAAGAAGGGAACACATATGTCACAGTCTGGTCCACACCATTCCCTGAATAGAAATTAAATGGGCCAATGCACAATGGCGGTGACTCCCTACCCTTTCCATGCCCTGGAGAATCTAGAAAAGGAAAACATGTATATGCCTGCTGGGAAAAATGGAAAAGGCTGCTTATAGTTATCCAGGAAGCTGGGGGACACTATCTCAGGATACCTCTAATCTGCTCTAGACATATAAGCACGCCATCTTGGGACGCTCACAGGCAAAGCATTTAGCAGAGGGCTTATGACAGCAGTTCTCAGCCCTATCTCCTTTGAGATGAGAATGCCCTGGGGAGCTTTAAAAAATTCTTTTGCCCAGGCCTCACCACAGACCAATTGTCTGATTATCTCAGATGGTGAGCCCTGGACTTAGGTAATTTTTAAAAGTTCCCTAGGGGATTCTACAGCACCAAGAGTGTGAGAAGCACTGCCCCAAGTCATGGTGTTTACGATAAAGCACCTGTGTCCTTGCATGTGCTGTTCTTTCCTGAGCAGGATAAGGGTGGAGGTGGGCTGGGGTGGTGTGGGGTGGGTTGGGGTTGGGGGCCAGGAGTCTGCTGCTCAGTATAGATGAATGCTGGGTAAGGTGGCCTGGCATCAGTCTCCCTCTGCCACGTCTCAGAAATTGAATTAAAACTCATTTTTCAGCTGTTGCCCACCTGGCTGGCTGGTTGGCTTGTGAGAGGGAATGAGACAGTAAGCACCTCAGAGTAGGGAAAAGCTGATGAGGAGACTCCTGTCTGCTTCCCTGGGAGAGAGAAGGCAGCCCAAGGGGTCTTCTGGGAGAACAATTTCTGGGATGGTCCCAAAGCCCAGCAGGTAGAATGGGAATGGTAGGCTGGGTAGCTTGGAAGGTCAAGGTGAGATCTTGAGGTGAAGCTGACTTTCTGGGTGAGTGAGTGGGGGAAGCAGAGAAGAGGAAGACCCTGGCCTCATCCTTGGGGAGGCCCCGTCTGGGGGAACAGAACTGGTATAGCTCCCACTCATGAAGAGCCAGGATTGTTTGGGAACACCAGATGACATGTCTGAAACAGGCAGAAAACAGTGCAGGACACAAACACTTGGCCTAGGCTTCCAGAATTATGAGGGCTGCTTACAAGACAGGAGAACACCAAGTTGGGCACCAGGATGTGGGGATTAGTGCCCAACCTGATAAGATGGCTTCCCATGTGTCCTCAGGCAAGTCCCATTGCCCCTCTGGGCTCAGGCACCCCATGAGAAGGGGACTAGACAACCCTTCCAGATGCTACCTGGTGGGGCTGGGATTAGAATACCAGGGTTATCCTCTGCAGGGGTCCCCAAACCCTGGGCCGTGGACTGGTACTGGTCCATGGCCTGTTAGGAATCCAGTCAGATAGCAGGAGGTGAGCAGAGGGCGAACGGAGCCCTGCTTCCTGTCATTAGATTTTCACAGAAGCATGAACCCCATTGTGAACTGCGCATGTGTGGGATCTAGGTTGCTTGCTCCTGGTGACAATGGAATGCCCAATGATTGCTGTTCTCTCTCCCCATCCGTGGAAAAACTGTCTTCCATGAAACCAGTCCCTGATGTCAAAAAGATTGGGTACCACTTGATAAATAGTACCTTGGAGTGCATTAGAGAGTTTCCCCCTCTGGGGGATGAGCTAGAAAAATGTGCCCCCTTTGGGTGGACTCGAGGCATCCAGGTTTTGTAGGTAATAGGCTGAACTTCCGCTCCCACTGATCCCTTCCCAGTCCCTTTGAGCAGGGAACAAATACCACCAGTGCCCTGACTGACCTTTTGCTGTAGTCCACTAGCAGCTCCCCCTCTGGCTGTGGGCCCAGAAGCAAAGAGAGAGCAAGTGAACGGAATGGGTGTGAGCAAAGGAGACTCAGGTCCCTCCCTACCCCACTGGCTGCCCAGGCAGGGGGGAAGCTGTGCCTGAGGTGTGCACCCTTCTGACCCTCCCACAGCCCACACCAGGGCACACATCGGGATGCAAAGCAGAGAGCAGAGGTTCTGGAACCCTGGAACCCAGAGGACCAAGAGTATGGAAAAGGGAATCAGCCTGGAACCGAATGCGGAAGTGTAGAGTGTAGGGACCTTCATTTGGGGAGGCTGGCCTTCCAGATTTCCTGGGTGAGCTCATCTGCCTTAAGTCACCCTGATCTCCAACCTTCCTTACACTCCCAGGTCCCCAGCATCCCGCTCTCTATGCTTCCCTTCTGACTCGGAGACTGCTGGCACATGGTTTCACAGTTGACAGAACACCTTCACGCATAGAATCTCATTTGATTTTCGCAACATCAGAGTTGGAGGCAGACTAAGAAAGCAGCTCCAGGGTTTAGGGCAACAAGCTAAGAAGGGGTAGAACCAGGTGTAGAGAAAGGTCTGCCTGTATTGACTCTAGCATGGTGCCTGGCCCTCTTCTCTCCAAAAGAGTCTTCATTCTTTCTTTTCATAGAGAAGACTGATGTTCTTCTCCTCCAGGAAGCTTTCCTGTACTGAAAGGAATATGAACCATGCAGACCAACAATGTGATGTGCCAGCAGGGGCCAGTGCTCATTAGGCAGTAAAAAGAAACCACAACTCACTTCCTGGACCTAAAGAACTCCACAGACCTCTGGGACCTCAGATGGCTTCCTTCAAGTTTCCATATGGATTAATCTCCATCACTGGTCTTCTCCTCCTCAGTTAGACTGGAAGTTCCCAAAGGAAGGCTCAAGTCTCTCCCTCTTCTCTCCTCCTCCTTGAGGCTTCCTCAACAAGGTGGCTACGCTTGAAACTTGGGCCCAAAAGGAAACAGCCCAATAACTTACTTGAATGGGCAAGGACAGAGCCTTGTGGCAGAACTGAGGGTCTCTCAGATGTTAATGTCCCAGGCAAGGGGGGAAAGCTGAGAGCAGAGGCAGGCAGGGGCAACTGGGACCCAGGGGCACCGCGGGGTGGGCAGAGGGTAATTACTTGCCTCAGAAATTAGCTGCTCTCAGCTACACCTTAGCTTCACTACCGACTCACTCGCTAGGTGACCTTTATTTGCATTAAGCCATTTGTACTAGATGGAGGTTGGGCAGGACCACAATGTCAGTATCAGTGGTAATTAATTCAGCATCAGTGAATAAATGAAATCTGTGACAAACTGCTATGGGATTTGTAAACCATTTTTATTGAATGCTGTGGTCAAGAACCCTGTGGGTGGATACTGTGACTCCCTTGTGCAGGTGAAGAAACTGAGGCTCAGAGAGGTCAAGTCACTTACCCAGCTCACAGATCTAGCCGTGCACAGCAGGACTGGAGCTCAGGCAGTCGGATTAATTTGAAATTGCCTC
>NW_007162213.1:0-5124 GCF_000164805.1 Carlito syrichta
GATCTGTCATAAAAGTGTCTGATTATTATATTATGAGTTCAGTGAAAACTCACTCTATAAATGTTAACTTAGAGTTTTAACTACTAAATTAAGTAAAAACCTTAACATTAATCTTTATCCTAAGTCAGTGAAAACAGTGTTATAAATCACCTACATAACTCCTAGATAAGTGTTAGAACTTACAATGAATTCATAATGAACTTACTATAAACTTGTGCTTCTAAAAAACTTTAAGTCTAAACACCAAACAGCATAATCCTAAATCAAATAAGGAGTGGATATACTTATATCATTTATCACTTAAGCAATATCTAGTAACTTATAACCAAGTGAAAGAAAGCATTCTTGATGTGCTTCAGAGTTTAACCCTTGCATATGTTAGAAAAGGCCAAGTGGCATAGTGGGAAAATGGAAAAATAAACCATGACATTTCCAGGTTAGCTGTGAGTACTTCACATAAACATGCCATTTTCTTCTTCCACGACTGCACAGAATTCTTCGGTGGTATCAAAAAGCAAAGGTGGAAGACAGAAGGGCCTCAGCTTCCCGGGCTTGCCCTGCAACCTGGGGTCTTTGGCCCACCCAGACCCTGTCAATCAGGTGGGCCTCCAAGGCTGGCTCCCAACAGGAAAGGAGACCGAGATACCTTTGACTCTGCACATCTATCTGTTGCTTTTACTCGGGCTTCAAGGAATTGCTTCTTCCATCCACCCCATCCCCAACACACACATACTCTCCAACTCCCTAAGGCATGTCTCCCCTTGTAAGAGTTGTGATTCCAAGGAGAGAGCACAGGCTAAAAGCCCAGGGACCTGGCATGTGGCCCCAACTCTGCCACTAGTCGTGTAATTTAATACATCATTTCTGTTTCCTGAGCCTCAGTTTCTTCATCTGTGAGATGGGGTAATAAATGGTCAAGTCTACCCTTAAAATTTAGGGTCTAAGTCCCTTGTCCCCTGGCCCCACTTGCCCCACTCCCGACAGCCCTTCTCCCTCTGCTCATCTTCATCCATTGCCTGGGGTGGGTAGGGGACAGAGAGGACTCAGGCCTCCCCCTGAGGAGTTCCTGGGTGTCTCTGAAGATGGGTCTTCTTCCTCTACTCCAGGCTTTTTGTGAGGCTGCTTCAGAGATTGCTAGAGCTCCTGCTACACTGACCATCATGGATCTAGACAGCCTAGACTTTATTCCCTGGGTTTCTCAGAGGATCTCTAGGGTCCTGGGACACGAATCTATTGTGTAGCTGAAAAGGCTCTAGAGGGCATTAATTCATCCAGGGTGGTTCTGGATGAGAGGGCAAAGGATAATGGAGCACCTGACCCTTGGGAACCTGCCTCTGGGGTGGGTGGTTTCCCAGGGGAGTTCCACCCTGCCTTTGAAGCACCTCCACAGTCTGTGTATGGGGGAGGAAGAGGCCTTTATGGGGCAGCTGGCATGGCTTATACTCCTTCATGGGGCCGAGCTTCTGCTGCTTGTCTGTTGCATCTCAATGGCTTCCAGGCCTCCCAGGGAGCACTGCCAGAGGCACCTGAGATTCCTGAGAGCCTCCCTGGCCATTTGATCCCAGCGTAGATGCAAAGGGTCTTCAAAATGAAGATCTTCCAAAGAAGGGAACACATATGTCACAGTCTGGTCCACACCATTCCCTGAATAGAAATTAAATGGGCCAATGCACAATGGCGGTGACTCCCTACCCTTTCCATGCCCTGGAGAATCTAGAAAAGGAAAACATGTATATGCCTGCTGGGAAAAATGGAAAAGGCTGCTTATAGTTATCCAGGAAGCTGGGGGACACTATCTCAGGATACCTCTAATCTGCTCTAGACATATAAGCACGCCATCTTGGGACGCTCACAGGCAAAGCATTTAGCAGAGGGCTTATGACAGCAGTTCTCAGCCCTATCTCCTTTGAGATGAGAATGCCCTGGGGAGCTTTAAAAAATTCTTTTGCCCAGGCCTCACCACAGACCAATTGTCTGATTATCTCAGATGGTGAGCCCTGGACTTAGGTAATTTTTAAAAGTTCCCTAGGGGATTCTACAGCACCAAGAGTGTGAGAAGCACTGCCCCAAGTCATGGTGTTTACGATAAAGCACCTGTGTCCTTGCATGTGCTGTTCTTTCCTGAGCAGGATAAGGGTGGAGGTGGGCTGGGGTGGTGTGGGGTGGGTTGGGGTTGGGGGCCAGGAGTCTGCTGCTCAGTATAGATGAATGCTGGGTAAGGTGGCCTGGCATCAGTCTCCCTCTGCCACGTCTCAGAAAATTGAATTAAAACTCATTTTTCAGCTGTTGCCCACCTGGCTGGCTGGTTGGCTTGTGAGAGGGAATGAGACAGTAAGCACCTCAGAGTAGGGAAAAGCTGATGAGGAGACTCCTGTCTGCTTCCCTGGGAGAGAGAAGGCAGCCCAAGGGGTCTTCTGGGAGAACAATTTCTGGGATGGTCCCAAAGCCCAGCAGGTAGAATGGGAATGGTAGGCTGGGTAGCTTGGAAGGTCAAGGTGAGATCTTGAGGTGAAGCTGACTTTCTGGGTGAGTGAGTGGGGGAAGCAGAGAAGAGGAAGACCCTGGCCTCATCCTTGGGGAGGCCCCGTCTGGGGGAACAGAACTGGTATAGCTCCCACTCATGAAGAGCCAGGATTGTTTGGGAACACCAGAGTGACATGTCTGAAACAGGCAGAAAACAGTGCAGGACACAAACACTTGGCCTAGGCTTCCAGAATTATGAGGGCTGCTTACAAGACAGGAGAACACCAAGTTGGGCACCAGGATGTGGGGATTAGTGCCCAACCTGATAAGATGGCTTCCCATGTGTCCTCAGGCAAGTCCCATTGCCCCTCTGGGCTCAGGCACCCCATGAGAAGGGGGCTAGACAACCCTTCCAGATGCTACCTGGTGGGGCTGGGATTAGAATACCAGGGTTATCCTCTGCAGGGGTCCCCAAACCCTGGGCCGTGGACTGGTACTGGTCCATGGCCTGTTAGGAATCCAGTCACATAGCAGGAGGTGAGCAGAGGGCGAACGGAGCCCTGCTTCCTGTCATTAGATTCTCACAGAAGCATGAACCCCATTGTGAACTGCGCATGTGTGGGATCTAGGTTGCCTGCTCCTGGTGACAATGGAATGCCCAATGATTGCTGTTCTCTCTCCCCATCCGTGGAAAAACTGTCTTCCATGAAACCAGTCCCCTGATGTCAAAAAGATTGGGTACCACTTGCTAAATAGTACCTTGGAGTGCATTAGAGAGTTTCCCCCTCTGGGGGATGAGCTAGAAAAATGTGCCCCCTTTGGGTGGACTCGAGGCATACCTGGTTTTGTAGGTAATAGGCTGAACTTCCGCTCCCACTGATCCCTTCCCAGTCCCTTTGAGCAGGGAACAAATACCACCAGTGCCCTGACTGACCTTTTGCTGTAGTCCACTAGCAGCTCCCCCTCTGGCTGTGGGCCCAGAAGCAAAGAGAGAGCAAGTGAACGGAATGGGTGTGAGCAAAGGAGACTCAGGTCCCTCCCTACCCCACTGGCTGCCCAGGCAGGGGGGAAGCTGTGCCTGAGGTGTGCACCCTTCTGACCCTCCCACAGCCCACACCAGGGCACACATCGGGATGCAAAGCAGAGAGCAGAGGTTCTGGAACCCTGGAACCCAGAGGACCAAGAGTATGGAAAAGGGAATCAGCCTGGAACCGAATGCGGAAGTGTAGAGTGTAGGGACCTTCATTTGGGGAGGCTGGCCTTCCAGATTTCCTGGGTGAGCTCATCTGCCTTAAGTCACCCTGATCTCCAACCTTCCTTACACTCCCAGGTCCCCAGCATCCCGCTCTCTATGCTTCCCTTCTGACTCGGAGACTGCTGGCACATGGTTTCACAGTTGACAGAACACCTTCACGCATAGAATCTCATTTGATTTTCGCAACATCAGAGTTGGAGGCAGACTAAGAAAGCAGCTCCAGGGTTTAGGGCAACAAGCTAAGAAGGGGTAGAACCAGGTGTAGAGAAAGGTCTGCCTGTATTGACTCTAGCATGGTGCCTGGCCCTCTTCTCTCCAAAAGAGTCTTCATTCTTTCTTTTCATAGAGAAGACTGATGTTCTTCTCCTCCAGGAAGCTTTCCTGTACTGAAAGGAATATGAACCATGCAGACCAACAATGTGATGTGCCAGCAGGGGCCAGTGCTCATTAGGCAGTAAAAAGAAACCACAACTCACTTCCTGGACCTAAAGAACTCCACAGACCTCTGGGACCTCAGATGGCTTCCTTCAAGTTTCCATATGGATTAATCTCCATCACTGGTCTTCTCCTCCTCAGTTAGACTGGAAGTTCCCAAAGGAAGGCTCAAGTCTCTCCCTCTTCTCTCCTCCTCCTTGAGGCTTCCTCAACAAGGGGGCTACGCTTGAAACTTGGGCCCAAAAGGAAACAGCCCAATAACTTACTTGAATGGGCAAGGACAGAGCCTTGTGGCAGAACTGAGGGTCTCTCAGATGTTAATGTCCCAGGCAAGGGGGGAAAGCTGAGAGCAGAGGCAGGCAGGGGCAACTGGGACCCAGGGGCACCGCGGGGTGGGCAGAGGGTAATTACTTGCCTCAGAAATTAGCTGCTCTCAGCTACACCTTAGCTTCACTACCGACTCACTCGCTAGGTGACCTTTATTTGCATTAAGCCATTTGTACTAGATGGAGGTTGGGCAGGACCACCATGTCAGTATCAGTGGTAATTAATTCAGCATCAGTGAATAAATGAAATCTGTGACAAACTGCTATGGGATTTGTATACCATTTTTATTGAATGCTGTGGTCAAGAACCCTGTGGGTGGGTACTGTGACTCCCTTGTGCAGGTGAAGAAACTGAGGCTCAGAGAGGTCAAGTCACTTACCCAAGCTCACAGATCTAGCCGTGGCACAGCAGGGACTGGAGCTCAGGCAGTCGGATTAATTTGAAATTGCCTCTGTCCTGTAAGTCCCCCTCCAGTTTCCTGGCCATAGAGGCGTTCTCCACAGGGTCGCATTTGAGGACATCCAGATAGGCACCCCCAAACTAGCTGACCCTCCCAAGTCCGGGCTGTGGCGGTAGAGAAAAGCCCAAGGAGGGTCTGGAACACCCCCCAAGTAAGAAAGGCCTCGGTGAGGAGAGGGAAAATC
>NW_007162214.1:0-5549 GCF_000164805.1 Carlito syrichta
GATCTGTCATAAAAGTGTCTGATTATTATATTATGAGTTCAGTGAAAACTCACTCTATAAATGTTAACTTAGAGTTTTAACTACTAAATTAAGTAAAAACCTTAACATTAATCTTTATCCTAAGTCAGTGAAAACAGTGTTATAAATCACCTACATAACTCCTAGATAAGTGTTAGAACTTACAATGAATTCATAATGAACTTACTATAAACTTGTGCTTCTAAAAAACTTTAAGTCTAAACACCAAACAGCATAATCCTAAATCAAATAAGGAGTGGATATACTTATATCATTTATCACTTAAGCAATATCTAGTAACTTATAACCAAGTGAAAGAAAGCATTCTTGATGTGCTTCAGAGTTTAACCCTTGCATATGTTAGAAAAGGCCAAGTGGCATAGTGGGAAAATGGAAAAATAAACCATGACATTTCCAGGTTAGCTGTGAGTACTTCACATAAACATGCCATTTTCTTCTTCCACGACTGCACAGAATTCTTCGGTGGTATCAAAAAGCAAAGGTGGAAGACAGAAGGGCCTCAGCTTCCCGGGCTTGCCCTGCAACCTGGGGTCTTTGGCCCACCCAGACCCTGTCAATCAGGTGGGCCTCCAAGGCTGGCTCCCAACAGGAAAGGAGACCGAGATACCTTTGACTCTGCACATCTATCTGTTGCTTTTACTCGGGCTTCAAGGAATTGCTTCTTCCATCCACCCCATCCCCAACACACACATACTCTCCAACTCCCTAAGGCATGTCTCCCCTTGTAAGAGTTGTGATTCCAAGGAGAGAGCACAGGCTAAAAGCCCAGGGACCTGGCATGTGGCCCCAACTCTGCCACTAGTCGTGTAATTTAATACATCATTTCTGTTTCCTGAGCCTCAGTTTCTTCATCTGTGAGATGGGGTAATAAATGGTCAAGTCTACCCTTAAAATTTAGGGTCTAAGTCCCTTGTCCCCTGGCCCCACTTGCCCCACTCCCGACAGCCCTTCTCCCTCTGCTCATCTTCATCCATTGCCTGGGGTGGGTAGGGGACAGAGAGGACTCAGGCCTCCCCCTGAGGAGTTCCTGGGTGTCTCTGAAGATGGGTCTTCTTCCTCTACTCCAGGCTTTTTGTGAGGCTGCTTCAGAGATTGCTAGAGCTCCTGCTACACTGACCATCATGGATCTAGACAGCCTAGACTTTATTCCCTGGGTTTCTCAGAGGATCTCTAGGGTCCTGGGACACGAATCTATTGTGTAGCTGAAAAGGCTCTAGAGGGCATTAATTCATCCAGGGTGGTTCTGGATGAGAGGGCAAAGGATAATGGAGCACCTGACCCTTGGGAACCTGCCTCTGGGGTGGGTGGTTTCCCAGGGGAGTTCCACCCTGCCTTTGAAGCACCTCCACAGTCTGTGTATGGGGGAGGAAGAGGCCTTTATGGGGCAGCTGGCATGGCTTATACTCCTTCATGGGGCCGAGCTTCTGCTGCTTGTCTGTTGCATCTCAATGGCTTCCAGGCCTCCCAGGGAGCACTGCCAGAGGCACCTGAGATTCCTGAGAGCCTCCCTGGCCATTTGATCCCAGCGTAGATGCAAAGGGTCTTCAAAATGAAGATCTTCCAAAGAAGGGAACACATATGTCACAGTCTGGTCCACACCATTCCCTGAATAGAAATTAAATGGGCCAATGCACAATGGCGGTGACTCCCTACCCTTTCCATGCCCTGGAGAATCTAGAAAAGGAAAACATGTATATGCCTGCTGGGAAAAATGGAAAAGGCTGCTTATAGTTATCCAGGAGGCTGGGGGACACTATCTCAGGATACCTCTAATCTGCTCTAGACATATAAGCACGCCATCTTGGGACGCTCACAGGCAAAGCATTTAGCAGAGGGCTTATGACAGCAGTTCTCAGCCCTATCTCCTTTGAGATGAGAATGCCCTGGGGAGCTTTAAAAAATTCTTTTGCCCAGGCCTCACCACAGACCAATTGTCTGATTATCTCAGATGGTGAGCCCTGGACTTAGGTAATTTTTAAAAGTTCCCTAGGGGATTCTACAGCACCAAGAGTGTGAGAAGCACTGCCCCAAGTCATGGTGTTTACGATAAAGCACCTGTGTCCTTGCATGTGCTGTTCTTTCCTGAGCAGGATAAGGGTGGAGGTGGGCTGGGGTGGTGTGGGGTGGGTTGGGGTTGGGGGCCAGGAGTCTGCTGCTCAGTATAGATGAATGCTGGGTAAGGTGGCCTGGCATCAGTCTCCCTCTGCCACGTCTCAGAAAATTGAATTAAAACTCATTTTTCAGCTGTTGCCCACCTGGCTGGCTGGTTGGCTTGTGAGAGGGAATGAGACAGTAAGCACCTCAGAGTAGGGAAAAGCTGATGAGGAGACTCCTGTCTGCTTCCCTGGGAGAGAGAAGGCAGCCCAAGGGGTCTTCTGGGAGAACAATTTCTGGGATGGTCCCAAAGCCCAGCAGGTAGAATGGGAATGGTAGGCTGGGTAGCTTGGAAGGTCAAGGTGAGATCTTGAGGTGAAGCTGACTTTCTGGGTGAGTGAGTGGGGGAAGCAGAGAAGAGGAAGACCCTGGCCTCATCCTTGGGGAGGCCCCGTCTGGGGGAACAGAACTGGTATAGCTCCCACTCATGAAGAGCCAGGATTGTTTGGGAACACCAGAGTGACATGTCTGAAACAGGCAGAAAACAGTGCAGGACACAAACACTTGGCCTAGGCTTCCAGAATTATGAGGGCTGCTTACAAGACAGGAGAACACCAAGTTGGGCACCAGGATGTGGGGATTAGTGCCCAACCTGATAAGATGGCTTCCCATGTGTCCTCAGGCAAGTCCCATTGCCCCTCTGGGCTCAGGCACCCCATGAGAAGGGGGCTAGACAACCCTTCCAGATGCTACCTGGTGGGGCTGGGATTAGAATACCAGGGTTATCCTCTGCAGGGGTCCCCAAACCCTGGGCCGTGGACTGGTACTGGTCCATGGCCTGTTAGGAATCCAGTCACATAGCAGGAGGTGAGCAGAGGGCGAACGGAGCCCTGCTTCCTGTCATTAGATTCTCACAGAAGCATGAACCCCATTGTGAACTGCGCATGTGTGGGATCTAGGTTGCCTGCTCCTGGTGACAATGGAATGCCCAATGATTGCTGTTCTCTCTCCCCATCCGTGGAAAAACTGTCTTCCATGAAACCAGTCCCTGATGTCAAAAAGATTGGGTACCACTTGCTAAATAGTACCTTGGAGTGCATTAGAGAGTTTCCCCCTCTGGGGGATGAGCTAGAAAAATGTGCCCCCTTTGGGTGGACTCGAGGCATACCTGGTTTTGTAGGTAATAGGCTGAACTTCCGCTCCCACTGATCCCTTCCCAGTCCCTTTGAGCAGGGAACAAATACCACCAGTGCCCTGACTGACCTTTTGCTGTAGTCCACTAGCAGCTCCCCCTCTGGCTGTGGGCCCAGAAGCAAAGAGAGAGCAAGTGAACGGAATGGGTGTGAGCAAAGGAGACTCAGGTCCCTCCCTACCCCACTGGCTGCCCAGGCAGGGGGGAAGCTGTGCCTGAGGTGTGCACCCTTCTGACCCTCCCACAGCCCACACCAGGGCACACATCGGGATGCAAAGCAGAGAGCAGAGGTTCTGGAACCCTGGAACCCAGAGGACCAAGAGTATGGAAAAGGGAATCAGCCTGGAACCGAATGCGGAAGTGTAGAGTGTAGGGACCTTCATTTGGGGAGGCTGGCCTTCCAGATTTCCTGGGTGAGCTCATCTGCCTTAAGTCACCCTGATCTCCAACCTTCCTTACACTCCCAGGTCCCCAGCATCCCGCTCTCTATGCTTCCCTTCTGACTCGGAGACTGCTGGCACATGGTTTCACAGTTGACAGAACACCTTCACGCATAGAATCTCATTTGATTTTCGCAACATCAGAGTTGGAGGCAGACTAAGAAAGCAGCTCCAGGGTTTAGGGCAACAAGCTAAGAAGGGGTAGAACCAGGTGTAGAGAAAGGTCTGCCTGTATTGACTCTAGCATGGTGCCTGGCCCTCTTCTCTCCAAAAGAGTCTTCATTCTTTCTTTTCATAGAGAAGACTGATGTTCTTCTCCTCCAGGAAGCTTTCCTGTACTGAAAGGAATATGAACCATGCAGACCAACAATGTGATGTGCCAGCAGGGGCCAGTGCTCATTAGGCAGTAAAAAGAAACCACAACTCACTTCCTGGACCTAAAGAACTCCACAGACCTCTGGGACCTCAGATGGCTTCCTTCAAGTTTCCATATGGATTAATCTCCATCACTGGTCTTCTCCTCCTCAGTTAGACTGGAAGTTCCCAAAGGAAGGCTCAAGTCTCTCCCTCTTCTCTCCTCCTCCTTGAGGCTTCCTCAACAAGGTGGCTACGCTTGAAACTTGGGCCCAAAAGGAAACAGCCCAATAACTTACTTGAATGGGCAAGGACAGAGCCTTGTGGCAGAACTGAGGGTCTCTCAGATGTTAATGTCCCAGGCAAGGGGGGAAAGCTGAGAGCAGAGGCAGGCAGGGGCAACTGGGACCCAGGGGCACCGCGGGGTGGGCAGAGGGTAATTACTTGCCTCAGAAATTAGCTGCTCTCAGCTACACCTTAGCTTCACTACCGACTCACTCGCTAGGTGACCTTTATTTGCATTAAGCCATTTGTACTAGATGGAGGTTGGGCAGGACCACAATGTCAGTATCAGTGGTAATTAATTCAGCATCAGTGAATAAATGAAATCTGTGACAAACTGCTATGGGATTTGTAAACCATTTTTATTGAATGCTGTGGTCAAGAACCCTGTGGGTCGATACTGTGACTCCCTTGTGCAGGTGAAGAAACTGAGGCTCAGAGAGGTCAAGTCACTTACCCAAGCTCACAGATCTAGCCGCGGCACAGCAGGGACTGGAGCTCAGGCAGTCGGATTAATTTGAAATTGCCTCTGTCCTGTAAGTCCCCCTCCAGTTTCCTGGCCATAGAGGCGTTCTCCACAGGGGTCGCATTTGAGGACATCCAGATAGGCACCCCCAAACTAGCTGACCCTCCCAAGTCCGGGCTGTGGCGGCAGAGAAAAGCCCAAGGAGGGTCCGGGACACCCCCCAAGTAAGAAAGGCCTCCGTGAGGAGAGGGAAAATCAGACAGGCTCTCGAGGACTTGGGAAGGAGAAGAAAGGGCTGTCTCGCTCTGGGTATCATGGGGAGAGTGGAAAGGAGGGCGGTGAGCTCCGGGAAGGCCCGACGCTCAGCCCCGGCAGACCCGAGACAAGAGGGGGCGCTGTCGCCTCGGCATCCGCGCCCCCTACGGGGATCTCCGCGCCGCAGCCCCGCACGCCTCACCCGCGAACCCCGCCCCTGGGCGCTCATTGGCCTGCACCCCCGCCCCCCGCGACCTGCGAAGTCCGCGAGGCGAGGCGGGGGCCTAGAACCTCTTTCCAGCCCCCATCCTGGCTCCGCGGAGGAGGCTGCGCCTCTCCTGGCACAGAGCCCAGCCGGACCGCGGCGCGTGGGGCGGTGAAGGTAGGCGGGGGGTGTTGCGCTCGGCCCGGCGGTGACCGGCGGCGG
>NW_007162215.1:0-327 GCF_000164805.1 Carlito syrichta
GTGGAGGGTGGAGGCAGACCTTCTGGGGTGCATGGCTGAAGGCGTGGAATGGACATGCCCAGTGGCCACCTTTGAAACCTCCTATGAACAACAGGCAGGAAAGTGCCTTTTCCTCTCCCATTCCTGAGAGTGACACCACGCACTGGGTGGCAAGGTTATTGGTGGTGGTTATTGTTATTTGGAGTAAGAATCCCGCTCTGTCATGCAGGCCGGAGTGCAGGGGCATGCTCATGGCCACTGTGGACTCTACGTGACAGTCTCAGGCAATCCTCCTGCATTGGTGTCACAGTGTCTGGATTCAGAGTCCTGCGCCACCATGCCCGGCCA
>NW_007162216.1:0-613 GCF_000164805.1 Carlito syrichta
AGGTTATTGGTGGTGGTTTTTGTTATTTGGAGTAAGAATCCCGCTCTGTCATGCAGGCCGGAGTGCAGGGGTATGATCATGGCCACTGTGGACTCTACGTGACAGTCTCAGGCAATCCTCCTGCATTGGCGCCACAGTGTCTGGATTCAGAGTCCTGCGCCACCATGCCCGGCCAATCCTTGTATTTATTTTTGGTGATCCAGACGAGGTCTCACCCAGCGTCCCTGGTTGGTCTCAAACTGCAGACTCAGGCCAACCACTCACATCAACCCACAAAAGGCCGACATACCAGTTTGAGCCCCTGAACCCGGGCTGTGATTGTGGTGGTGGTGGTTGGTATCTTTATTCTGATTCAGAGTCCCACCCTCACAGCCAGGAAAGATTGCAAGGGCCCACTCTCAGCCACCATGGCCTCCCTGCTGCGATCTGGCGATCCTCCCATTGTGGCCTCCTGAGGGCCTAGAACAACATGTATGAGGCACCATGCTCAGCTCATTTTGTTGGTTCCTTGTAGAGAAGACGTGTCACCCAGGTGCCCAAGATAGTCTTTGAAAATGGGGGCTCAGGCCATCCTCTTGCCTCACCCTCCAAAGCACCAAGGTGACAGGCATGA
>NW_007162217.1:0-4137 GCF_000164805.1 Carlito syrichta
CCTCAAAGCCCACAACTCCAGTAATGCCTCCTGGTCCTACATCCCTTGCGGCTGCACCTGGGCTATGCCAATAGCAAGCTGATTATTTTCACAAACACATGGCGAGGTGCATTTTCCAAGCACTCCAGATGTTAGGGGCTCTCCAGGAGATTGTCTACCCATTTGTCCCCTGCCGAGTTCCAGCAGGCCCTGTCACCTCTTAGATCTATCAGGGGCCAGTCCTCTTCCGAGTCCCATCAGCCACCTTGTCCCTTCTGAGACCCAGGGGGGCCCATCCTTTCTGAATCCCATTGGGGGTCTGTCCCCTTCAGAGTCTCATTGTGGGCCTGTCCTTTCTGAGTCCCACCAGGGGTCTGTCCCTTCATAAGGCTCATCGGGGGCCTGTCCCCTTCCAAGTCCCCTTGGGGATCTGTCCCCTTCTGAGTCCCACTGGGGGCCTGTACCTTATAAGTACCATCATGGACCTATTCCCTTCCAAGTCCCATCACTGACTCGTCTACTCCCAGACCCATCGGGGCCTGTCCCTCCAGCATCACACAACCCAGCAAGGTCTCCATGACCTAATGACTCTTTGTCCTGCTGTTGGCTAGGTAAAGGTTCTTAGGCTGAGGACAAGGTGTGCATCATCCTGTGGGTCCCTGGAAAGGTAGGCCTCCAGCCCAGGCTCCCCAAGACAAGCTCAGATGAGGGGTTGCTGAGCCCCAGGGAGACACAGGAGATTAAATGCATGGATGTCCTATATATTCATAGAAAATAGCCTGGCTCTTGGCAACTTCGAGTACTGTAAGCTTCAGCTCGATTGGCAGGGCCGGGGGATCCCTAGACAGGGAGCACTTAACAGTGGAGAAGCTGGTGGACATGAGAACCAGGGCAGAGTTGAGCAGTGAGACTGCAGTGGCCACAGTAGACACATGATGCAGGCCGGAGCCCAGGATGCCTCCGGTACCAATTTTACCTCCTGAGCTGAGTCTTTTTTGGGAATTAAAGGAAAGTTGGAGAAATACGGTGGTTTCTTGGGTATTCTCGCTTTGTTTGGAGATTTCCCCATGCCCGGAAACATGTGTGGCCTGTTTGCCAAATGTGCAGAGTTAAAAAGCAAACAAACACCACCCACTAGACCCCAGTGATGGCAATCTTTTCTCAGGGTCTCACAAATCTCGAAACATTCAATTCATTGTGCAGATGCTCAGGATTCCCTGCAGAGTAGGTGGATCATGACGTTGAACAATGTTCTTAAGATGAAGGAGGCATTTATATTTATTTTATTTTATTTCATTTTTGAGTTGGAGTCTCACTCTGTCACCCAGGCTAGAGTGCTGTGGCACACTCATGGTCGCCCCAGCATTGACCTTCTGGGCTCAGGCCATCCTTCCACCTCAGCCTTCCAAGTAGCCAGAACTACAGGCGTGCGCTACCAGGCCTGACTAATTTTTTTTTTTTTGATTTATCATAGAGATGAGGTCTCGCCAAGTTGCCCAGGCTGCTCTTGAACCCATGGGCTCAGGCAGTCCTCGCACCTCGACCTCCCAAAGTGCTGGGATTACAGGTTTGAGCCACTGCACCCGGCTTGGTATTTATATTTTTAAATAAACAAAGCAATTAAAAAACAAAGTTGCCTGTAACTGTGTATGCAGAAGAGCATAGATGTAAATAAATATCCATGTAAATGTCCATATATGTAAATATATGCAAATGTATGCATGCCACTGCATGCACAAATGACTCCTCATTTAAATCGGTGTCAGGCCAGTGTAGAAGCTACATGGGCCACTGTGTCTCTAAGAAGTGGGTGAGGCAGAGCTGACCCTGTGCTCACGACTTTGGTCTTTAGGACTCAGGTCAGGAGTCTTTGCAACTTTAGAGCAGCAGTCAGTTCATAGGCTTGTCCGGCGGGCACCAGGACACGGCTCTCCTCACTGCCACAAGGCTGCTCCCACCAGGCGACCCAAGCAGCAGAAACTATTGAAACCAGCCCCTGGCCAGGAGGGCCTGGCTGTTGTCTTCCTGCTCGGCATTTCCCATTTCCACCAGGTGGCCAGGCTGTCCTGAGCAAACTCGCCCAGATGTAGGGGCAGCTTGGAGGAACAGATGCCTCCCCATCCACGTCATCTTAAGGTGGAGTGTCAAGCCCAAGCCTGGAGAGGTGTTGGAAGCTGGCCAAGGAGGCCCACTGAGCATTAGAAATCAGGGGGGCTGAAGACCCTGAGACCACTAGAAGTGTGTTCGGGAGCCATGGCTTCATTACTTCTCCCTTCTGTTGGCATGACAGCCTTCTGTTGGCATGATAGCCTTCTGTTAGCTCAAGCATGAAAACTCCAGACAGGGACGAACACAAGCTAACATTAGAAACCCGTTGCTCCCATTTCCCTGTCTGTGGTTTAGGCTTTTGTCTGGTACAAGCCAAGACCACATCAAAGGGCCCAGGAACTGAGAGCCCAGCATGACCTTTTGATTGAGATGCATTAAGTAGAACAGGTTTTAGATATTTTGTTTAAAGTTCTATTGTTTGTGTTAGGATTAAGCAAAGGAATAGATAAACTGTTGATCAATAGGAAAGTTATTCATAAGTAAACTAGAATAAAATAAAATATAGATTACAATTGATAAAATGGTATAATATTAATAGAAACTGTAATAATACTTCTAAGGGACATTAGTCTAGCATAGGAACTGGATAGACAAGTTGGGTTTGTTCTCTACCTTGCTTGAAGAAATATCTGGTGAGTAGGAGACGCCCCCATGCACCTGTATTGTCTGTGTCTGTGGGAGACATCTGAATCTGAATGAGCAAAATCTGCAGATAAAAACCCTCTATACTTTTCAATAAACGGCTTCTGTCACTTGAACAGTAGTCCAGTCCTATTTCTTTCTCCCCCTTCTTTCTAATTCTCTTTACAGGCATGGAATCCGTCTCACCTCCAGGAACTCTAGACCCTGCGGGAGCTGGACTCCGGCAGAGAGGTGAGGTCAAGGAAGGCCGTGCCAGCCCTTCAGATCATCATAGAGAGTTGGGCCTTGCAGGGTGGTCAGCCCAAGCCTCATGGGCCCCAGGGAGGAGATGCCCCGCAGATTCTCTAGCCACAGGAGGAGGGAGAATCGAATATGGCTCTCCTGAGAGCTGACTTGATCTCTGGGCTCTGACCGGAGGCCTCCAGGGAGGATGCGTGGCCACTGTCTGGCTGAATCCTGGTGAGCTCTGCACAGCCACGTCCACTGCAGCCTCCTGCTTCTCAGGACCAGAGCTGCAGGGCTACAGGGAGCACCCACCGAAATGCCCCTGCCAGAACAGGCGAAAGGACTCTGAGTGACTGCCTCATCCTCCCCACCTCCCCGACCTCGCCACCTTTCCAGCCTCCCCACCTCTGATCCTCCCCACTTCTCTGGCCTCCCCAGCTCTCACCTCTCCATCCTCCCCCACCTACCATCCTCACCTCCCAATCTCCCCACCTCCTCATCCTCCCCACTTCCCTGTCCTCCCCACTCTCCACCTCTCTGTCCTCCCCATGTCTCCATCCTCCCCACCTCCTCATCCTCCCCACCTCCCATCCTCCCCACCTCCCTGTTCTCCCCACTCCCCATCTGTCTGTCCTCCCCATGTCTCCATCCTTCCCACTTCGCCATCCTGCCCCGCTCCTTGGACATGAGGTGCATAGCTATAATGCTCAACTAATGTCAGTTCACAGGCACATTCCACACAGCCTCGGTCTGGGCTTTCCCCATGTTACTATTCCCAGAGCGTCATACCAAGTGTTTCCTGCAATGCACTGAATAGACTGTTCTCTCTTAGAAAGAAAATATCTGCATTAGGAAGTAAGAAGAGAAGGGAAATCTGTGGTGACATTGACATGGTTGAGAACTAAGAAAGGTTTAACTTTCTTAACAAAAGCCCTTCGGAAACAAGAAAACATTTTTAAGCACTTGAGATGCAATAAACACAGCATTTGTAATGGGTTGTATTTGCTTTCTAATTTAGCAAAGCAGCTAAATATTATCTATAATTTTCTAATTTCCATAAAATTGCTATGTAAGAAAAATGACCTGGGCAGCATAGCAAGATCCCACTGTCTAACAAAAAAGAAAAAAGTTTTTTTTAAAAATTAGCCTGGCATGGTGACACATTCCTGTAGTCCCAGCTAT
>NW_007162218.1:0-9284 GCF_000164805.1 Carlito syrichta
GGTCTGTCCCCTTCAGAGTCTCATTGTGGGCCTGTCCTTTCTGAGTCCCACCAGGGGTCTGTCCCTTCATAAGGCTCATCGGGGGCCTGTCCCCTTCCAAGTCCCCTTGGGGATCTGTCCCCTTCTGAGTCCCACTGGGGGCCTGTACCTTATAAGTACCATCATGGACCTATTCCCTTCCAAGTCCCATCATTGACCCGTCTACTCCCAGACCCATCGGGGCCTGTCCCTCCAGCATCACACAACCCAGCAAGGTCTCCATGACCTAATGACTCTTTGTCCTGCTGTTGGCTAGGTAAAGGTTCTTAGACTGAGGACAAGGTGTGCATCATCCTGTGGGTCCCTGGAAAGGTAGGCCTCCAGCCCAGGCTCCCCAAGACAAGCTCAGATGAGGGGTTGCTGAGCCCCAGGGAGACACAGGAGATTAAATGCATGGATGTCCTATATATTCATAGAAAATAGCCTGGCTCTTGGCAACTTCGAGTACTGTAAGCTTCAGCTCGATTGGCAGGGCCGGGGGATCCCTAGACAGGGAGCACTTAACAGTGGAGAAGCTGGTGGACATGAGAACCAGGGCAGAGTTGAGCAGTGAGACTGCAGTGGCCACAGTAGACACATGATGCAGGCCGGAGCCCAGGATGCCTCCGGTACCAATTTTACCTCCTGAGCTGAGTCTTTTTTGGGAATTAAAGGAAAGTTGGAGAAATACGGTGGTTTCTTGGGTATTCTCGCTTTGTTTGGAGATTTCCCCATGCCCGGAAACATGTGTGGCCTGTTTGCCAAATGTGCAGAGTTAAAAAGCAAACAAACACCACCCACTAGACCCCAGTGATGGCAATCTTTTCTCAGGGTCTCACAAATCTCGAAACATTCAATTCATTGTGCAGATGCTCAGGATTCCCTGCAGAGTAGGTGGATCATGACGTTGAACAATGTTCTTAAGATGAAGGAGGCATTTATATTTATTTTATTTTATTTCATTTTTGAGTTGGAGTCTCACTCTGTCACCCAGGCTAGAGTGCTGTGGCACACTCATGGTCGCCCCAGCATTGACCTTCTGGGCTCAGGCCATCCTTCCACCTCAGCCTTCCAAGTAGCCAGAACTACAGGCGTGCGCTACCAGGCCTGACTAATTTTTTTTTTTTTGATTTATCATAGAGATGAGGTCTCGCCAAGTTGCCCAGGCTGCTCTTGAACCCATGGGCTCAGGCAGTCCTCGCACCTCGACCTCCCAAAGTGCTGGGATTACAGGTTTGAGCCACTGCACCCGGCTTGGTATTTATATTTTTAAATAAACAAAGCAATTAAAAAACAAAGTTGCCTGTAACTGTGTATGCAGAAGAGCATAGATGTAAATAAATATCCATGTAAATGTCCATATATGTAAATATATGCAAATGTATGCATGCCACTGCATGCACAAATGACTCCTCATTTAAATCGGTGTCAGGCCAGTGTAGAAGCTACATGGGCCACTGTGTCTCTAAGAAGTGGGTGAGGCAGAGCTGACCCTGTGCTCACGACTTTGGTCTTTAGGACTCAGGTCAGGAGTCTTTGCAACTTTAGAGCAGCAGTCAGTTCATAGGCTTGTCCGGCGGGCACCAGGACATGGCTCTCCTCACTGCCACAAGGCTGCTCCCACCAGGCGACCCAAGCAGCAGAAACTATTGAAACCAGCCCCTGGCCAGGAGGGCCTGGCTGTTGTCTTCCTGCTCGGCATTTCCCATTTCCACCAGGTGGCCAGGCTGTCCTGAGCAAACTCGCCCAGATGTAGGGGCAGCTTGGAGGAACAGATGCCTCCCCATCCACGTCATCTTAAGGTGGAGTGTCAAGCCCAAGCCTGGAGAGGTGTTGGAAGCTGGCCAAGGAGGCCCACTGAGCATTAGAAATCAGGGGGGCTGAAGACCCTGAGACCACTAGAAGTGTGTTCGGGAGCCATGGCTTCATTACTTCTCCCTTCTGTTGGCATGACAGCCTTCTGTTGGCATGATAGCCTTCTGTTAGCTCAAGCATGAAAACTCCAGACAGGGACGAACACAAGCTAACATTAGAAACCCGTTGCTCCCATTTCCCTGTCTGTGGTTTAGGCTTTTGTCTGGTACAAGCCAAGACCACATCAAAGGGCCCAGGAACTGAGAGCCCAGCATGACCTTTTGATTGAGATGCATTAAGTAGAACAGGTTTTAGATATTTTGTTTAAAGTTCTATTGTTTGTGTTAGGATTAAGCAAAGGAATAGATAAACTGTTGATCAATAGGAAAGTTATTCATAAGTAAACTAGAATAAAATAAAATATAGATTACAATTGATAAAATGGTATAATATTAATAGAAACTGTAATAATACTTCTAAGGGACATTAGTCTAGCATAGGAACTGGATAGACAAGTTGGGTTTGTTCTCTACCTTGCTTGAAGAAATATCTGGTGAGTAGGAGACGCCCCCATGCACCTGTATTGTCTGTGTCTGTGGGAGACATCTGAATCTGAATGAGCAAAATCTGCAGATAAAAACCCTCTATACTTTTCAATAAACGGCTTCTGTCACTTGAACAGTAGTCCAGTCCTATTTCTTTCTCCCCCTTCTTTCTAATTCTCTTTACAGGCATGGAATCCGTCTCACCTCCAGGAACTCTAGACCCTGCGGGAGCTGGACTCCGGCAGAGAGGTGAGGTCAAGGAAGGCCGTGCCAGCCCTTCAGATCATCATAGAGAGTTGGGCCTTGCAGGGTGGTCAGCCCAAGCCTCATGGGCCCCAGAGAGGAGATGCCCCGCAGATTCTCTAGCCACAGGAGGAGGGAGAATCGAATATGGCTCTCCTGAGAGCTGACTTGATCTCTGGGCTCTGACCGGAGGCCTCCAGGGAGGATGCGTGGCCACTGTCTGGCTGAATCCTGGTGAGCTCTGCACAGCCACGTCCACTGCAGCCTCCTGCTTCTCAGGACCAGAGCTGCAGGGCTACAGGGAGCACCCACCGAAATGCCCCTGCCAGAACAGGCGAAAGGACTCTGAGTGACTGCCTCATCCTCCCCACCTCCCCGACCTCGCCACCTTTCCAGCCTCCCCACCTCTGATCCTCCCCACTTCTCTGGCCTCCCCAGCTCTCACCTCTCCATCCTCCCCCACCTACCATCCTCACCTCCCAATCTCCCCACCTCCTCATCCTCCCCACTTCCCTGTCCTCCCCACTCTCCACCTCTCTGTCCTCCCCATGTCTCCATCCTCCCCACCTCCTCATCCTCCCCACCTCCCATCCTCCCCACCTCCCTGTTCTCCCCACTCCCCATCTGTCTGTCCTCCCCATGTCTCCATCCTTCCCACTTCGCCATCCTGCCCCGCTCCTTGGACATGAGGTGCATAGCTATAATGCTCAACTAATGTCAGTTCACAGGCACATTCCACACAGCCTCGGTCTGGGCTTTCCCCATGTTACTATTCCCAGAGCGTCATACCAAGTGTTTCCTGCAATGCACTGAATAGACTGTTCTCTCTTAGAAAGAAAATATCTGCATTAGGAAGTAAGAAGAGAAGGGAAATCTGTGGTGACATTGACATGGTTGAGAACTAAGAAAGGTTTAACTTTCTTAACAAAAGCCCTTCGGAAACAAGAAAACATTTTTAAGCACTTGAGATGCAATAAACACAGCATTTGTAATGGGTTGTATTTGCTTTCTAATTTAGCAAAGCAGCTAAATATTATCTATAATTTTCTAATTTCCATAAAATTGCTATGTAAGAAAAATGACCGGGGCAGCATAGCAAGATCCCACTGTCTAACAAAAAAAAAAAAGTTTTTTTTAAAAATTAGCCTGGCATGGTGACACATTCCTGTAGTCCCAGCTATTTGGAAGGCTGAGGCAGGAGGATCGCTTGAGCCCAGGAAGTCAAGGCTGCAGGGAGCTATGATTGCACCACTGCACTCAAGCCTATGCCACAGAGCAAGACTCATCTCTCTCTCTTTCTCTCTCTGTGTGTGTACACACATACACACACACACACACACACACACACACACACACACAGGTTTTTTAAAATTCCCAAATGTTCATAGGTAAACGTGGTAAGTTAAAAATGGCGTATGCTTTGTCATATCTTTACCCTTGTTACCTTTGGGTTTTCCCATCATTCACTTTGCCATATTTTACCAAAGCCCTGTCTGAGATGAGAGTACATGTGCCCACAGTGCATGGGTCTATACACACGTGGACTCTTTGAGCGCAGTCCCTGAGGGCTCGCTGGCTCATGCCCTAGACTCAGGCTGTCCTCTGGGGAACACGGCCAGCTGTGAACTCTGCATGGGCTCTGCATAGCCTCAGTCTCCTTGGCAGTCACTCTCATGGCTTTGTGAGACCCAGGCTTTGCCATCCTGGGAAGTGTGCTGTCTGCCGGGGCCATGAGCGCCGGCATGTCAGCCAGGGACATCCCAGGTGGGTCCTGGGCAGGTCTCTAAATGCTCACCTCAGGCTCCACATCTGAACAGTCAAGAGTTTGGGCCCAAGGTGTTTCCCACCTCAGCTCTAAAACCTTCATGATCCAGGTGAAGAAGGATCCTGAGTGAGGTGCCAGCTACCAGAGAAAAGTTAATCTTATCATCAGCGCTGAGCTGAGGAAGGGCCAGGCTTCCATGATGGCTGTGGAGGCAGGACACATGCCCCCTGCCAGTGGCAGGACACCCTGCCCATCGGCTTCCAGCAGGTGATGCCGGGGTTTGGAGTAGAAATCTGCTATAATGTCTCTTGCATCTTGAGATGTGTTGGAAGTTTTCATGAGAAAAAGTGAGCAGAAGAGAAATCGGCTGTCCTTTCCGAGGGCCCAGCATCCCTACCTACCCTCAGCCAGTGCTGCCATGTGACAAGTACCCTGCTGGTGGCCGGCACAAGCCCCACATGGCAATTCAAGTCCGGTCTGAACCTGAGTGTCTGGATCCAACATGAAAGGGCGTAGGGGTGGCACTCTTCCAGCTCTTGATTGTGCCATTAGCGGGGACCCCGCCCCTGCCAAGAAGTGGTGGTCACACTCTTCCCAGAGGGCAGGAAAAAGGAATTGCCATGGCAGCCCACACACAGGCTCACACACGGCTCAGCCAGGGCACGCGTGGGGGAGGGTGTTCCCAGGAGGGAGATAATGAGCGTCTTCAGCACCTTCTGTTTAAACCCACTCTTGATTGACTGTTAAGAAGAAAGGAAAACTCCTTGCCTGCAGCTACGAGTCCATCTGAGGGCTTCTTCTGGCCCCTCCTCCCTCATCCAAGGCACTCATGGGCCTAAAACTTGCAGATGATCCATCAAGTGCGGCCATGTGGGGGTCAGTGCAAGCACAGGTCACACATGGGATCAAGGAGAAGGAATCAAGGGGGCCATGGTGGTGACCACAGAAAGAGAAAGGTGTCCCGGGCCTGGAGGGAATGTGGGGAGAGAGGGAGACAGAGGAAGGGAAGAAAGGAAGAGAGATGGGGGGGAAGAGAGATGGGGGAGAGGAGGGACAGATAGAGAATGGGGGAGACAGACAGAAACAGAGATAGAGACATGGAGAAAGGGAGGGAGAGAGACAACAGAGACAGAGAGGGAGACAGAGGGATAGACAGAGAGGGGGAGAGAGAGTGAAGAAGAAAGACAGAGACAGAGAGAGAAGGTGGGAGAGAGAGACAACAGAGACCGAGAAGGAGATAGAGGGAAGGCGGCAGGGGGAGAGAGAGAGACAGACAGACAGACAGATGAAGACAGAGGGAATCAGAAAGAGAGAGACAGAGATAGAGAGAGGGAAAAAGAGAGAGAGGGAGGGAGGGAGGCAGAGGCTTTGTCATATTCACATTTGTAAATCACAGAAAAACGTGACAACAGAAGAAATGAAAGAACTAGACATTACTCTGGAACAGAGATGCCAGCTAAGCAGCCCCACTGCTTACATGTGCATGCGTTTGTGTGGGCATTGCTGTATCCTCACAAGTACGTGCATGTTCATGTGCACCTACTCTGGAGTCGTGCACAACAAAAGTCTGCCAAATAAGAGGATTTTGGAAACATTTTAAAAGACCCATGGAAAGCCTTAAAACAGCTACATTCAGGAGCTCTGTGATCAGTAGGTATGGGGGCCAGTGGCACATCCTACATACTTGAGATGCATTCCTGAACAAGCCAGCAAGGTCATGCCTGTGCAGCCCAAGGTCAGTGATAACCAGCAGGTAAGTTATGCAGCATGTCGGTGGTGAGGGGCTGCAGCTGGGGCAAAGCTGACAGACTCCTTGCCCCCAAAAGGGGCCATCTGTTTGGGTGGGTTCATGGTCTAGTTGAAAAAGTGACAGCTACGGAGGCTTGAAGGAAGAGGGAGTGAGCTCTGTGGCCCTGAATGGCTCGCCCAGAAGCCCTACAGGCAGGGAGACTCACTTCCTCTGAGAAACCCCAAGAGCTGCATGGCCTGTGCTCAGATCATCTTACCACAAGCTCTGCCAGCTTCTTACAATCACCTGCTGGGTCTGATCACCTGGATATCTCCGTGTTGTTGAAGAAGCCTCTCCTCTGGTTCCCTAAACATGCACAAGTCTGTCAAACCTGGCTCACTTGGCTCTTGTTCTGAATATCAGGCCTAGAGAACCACACCACATATACACACATGTCCACATACACACACATGGCCACACACACGTGGCCACATACACACACATCCATGTCCCCTCTTCACACACTTGCACTCTCAGTAGTCTCTCGGGGAACACAACAACCATAAATTACTAGTAAGGGGTTGCTTCATGGGCTACTTGCCTAGATGCAGAAGAGCATACAGAAAACACCTGACACCAAAACCCGCTGCCTTCAGTGATCTCATAGTTAAGCTTGTGCTGCTGTAATGTGTATGATATGTGGCATGGTGCAGATACTATCCACAATCAGGAGCACACTCACAGGAGCACAAGGAGATGGGTGAAGTGCCAGCTGGCCTGAGGATGGGAGGACAGGGACAGAAGGAAATAGGAGGCAGTCAGGGATTGGAGGGACTTGAGGTTGCACAACTGAAGCGCTTGTCCTAGGTGAGGTTCTTAGCAAAGCTCAATTATGGCAAAAGCCCAGGAGAAAGTCCATGGACATATGTAGGCAAGAATACAATCATAGAGTCTAAAGAATTAAGTGAAGGTCTAGAATGAAGGAGGGTGACTTATTGGCATCTCATGGAGGGGTGATATGTCTAAAGGCAGTTTTCAAGACACTGTGAGATCTTGATCTGGGATGACTTTGGAGGGGGAAGAAGAGTCTTCAGGGTGAGCTCAAGTGTGTTTTCAGAAGGGCATCAGGATGGATGATAAGACAAAGGGAGGTCGTCAGGATAAACAGAGGACATTGGCACATCATCAGGATGGATGGAGGACATCATAAGGTCGTTCAGATGAAAGGAGAACATTGAGAGGTCATCCGGATGAATGGAAGACACTGGGAAGTCATCAGGATGGAAGGCAGACATCAGAAGGTTATCAGGGTGGAAGGAGGACATTGGGAAATCATCAGGATGGATGGAGGCCATTGCAAAGTCATCAAGATGGAAGGAAGGAGGATACTGGGAGGAGGTCATCAGTATGTATGGAGGACATCAGGAGGTCATCAAGATAGAAGGAGGACATTGGGAGGTCATCAGGATGGAAGGAAGACATCGGGAGGTCCTCAGGATGGAAGGAGGACAATGGGAGGTCCTCAGGATGGATGGAAGACATCAAGAGGTCATCAGAATGGAAGGAGGACACTGGAAGGTCATCTGGATGGATTCTAATGGTGGCCCAGGGACCACCATGAGACAGGACAGGAAGACACCTGGACAGAGGAGTGGGTCATAGAGACTAGTGACCTGGCTTGATTAGAATATCATGGGTCAGAAGTGGTTTTGCAATTCAAATGTGTGTCCCAGGCATGGCATCACTGAAGTAGGAGGGGAATGTCCGATCAGGATGGTGACAGATTTCATTTCAATGGTACAGTGATCTTCATCTCACCTCATCTGGTGCTGGCTGACAGTTGGCCCTCAGGGCAAAAGGATGCTGCCTTGGACAGGCAGAGACTTCCCAACCCTCCTGGACACCTGTCTCCTAACCAGGTGTTGCATGGGGATAAGGCCTTCACCAAAATGCTCTCTTAAGAAAGACCAGTCAGGCTCAGTGTCTCAGTCTGTAATCCCGCACCTTTGAGAGGCTGAGGTGAGTGGATTGCCTGAGCCCGCGGGTTCGAGACCTGCCTGGGCAGCAAGACCTCATCTCTACAATAAATCAAAAAATCAGCCTGACGTGGTAGCGCGTGCCTGTAATTCCGGCTACTTGGAAGCCTGAGGCAGAAGGATCACCAGAGCCCAGCAGGTCGAGGCTGCGGTGGCCAGGAGCAGCCACTGCACTCCAGTCTGGGCAAAAGAGTGAGACTCCAACTCAAAAAAGAAAGACCACTGGGCTCGCCTGACAGGGACGGCTGCACATGGACCTCAGTAGCTCACTAACACCCCACATGTGATGTGTTACTAAGGGAAGGTTCCTGGCAGTGAAGATAAGTCACCACTTTTTTTTCCGTGAAAATCCACCTCACTGGGTGTGAACATTTGAGCCTCAAACTGAAACTTTCCCTGTACATCCACATGTATGTTGTTGAGAAGTTGGGAACCATGCTGTCTCCATGGGAGCTTACACAGAGCAAACCATGATTTACCTATGAAGATCTCACTGCCCCATTGTGCCCAGTCTCCTGTGGATGGGGTGGCTTGACTTTCTCTCTTGTGCTCTCTGTACCACTGGGGCCATCCTCTAAGGAAAATCCCTGCAGGTGGTGTTCCTGCAGGTGGTGATTATCTGGGCCCTGCTGCCTGAAAATGGAGCCTTGCCAGGGCAGGCAGTGGTAGAGCTGTGGTGGTCAGCCAGGGAGAGCGTTCCCACCACTGCGTGCTGTCTGCTACAGGCTCACTCTCTTAGGAGAGGTCCCATGCCCTGAGGGATGCCCTGGTCCTGGAACCAGCACAAGCTGCAGCCTCTGTTCAAGTGTGAGCCTGGCAGGGTTGAGGGGAGGAACACTTGCTGGCACCACTCAGCTCAGTCACCAGCATGGAGAGCAGATAACCACTGCAAAAGTTACCTTGGATTCGATGAGGTCAACACACACAGCATGGGGTGGAGCAACAAACCCGGACACAACACTGCAAGCATGCTACATGGCAAGTTAACTTCATGCAACACATAGACTGTATGTGTCTTTCAGGAAGGTTTTCATCTCCAGTATATTTCAAAAGGAATGTCTCATTGAATAAGGTTTTGTTGTGTTCCCGTGGAC
>NW_007162219.1:0-792 GCF_000164805.1 Carlito syrichta
GGGGCAGAGTGGCGGGTGCTCGGGATGTGAGTTCAGGACCAGAGGCTGTGTGGATCCCGTGGCATCATAGGTATTAGGCGTGTGTCCACCCACTCTCCACCCCTCTGTGAGGGGTGTTGAAATCATCTCCATTCCATCTAAACTGCTGAATGGTCATGGTTTGTGTAAGTCTGCTGGGTCTCCACACCCCAGTGTGTGTCCCCTGAAACTCTTCCTTACAGGAAGACTCGTTGACCTTCACTGGCTTCCGTCTTGCCAGGGTTGTATGGCCTTAGGCAAGACCATTGTTGTGTGTCTCTATTTTCTTTTCTGTAATATTACCTATACCATAGATTTGGTTTTTTGGAAGGAATAAACAGATAGATCAAATGTGCATAAAGAACTTAGTGAAGTGTCCAGCATTCAAGAATGTTGGTTGTTGTCAAGGTGATTATTTTCATTTTTGTTATGAAAATAGAGTGGATATGCCTGGGGGCTGGGAGCTGCCTGATGTTGTCCTGGGAGCCCATCCCCAGTCTCCCTGGTCTGAGGCAGAGATGAGGAGACATGTAGCCTCCATGTCTACGAACATCCACACAGCTCCTCTAAGCCTTGCAGCCTCGCGTCTGCCTTGAAGGCTCTAACATGTGGTGAGCTGGCTTGACTGTTTCCTGCTTCTTGGGCTCACGCCTGCCATCCCAGTGGTGGATCCGCATGTCTTTCCCCCTTGTGAGCAGAAAAACCAATGTGTGTGCTTCTCCTGTACCAGGGAATTCCCCCCCCCAAAAGAACTATTCTACTTATTTATAAAAA
>NW_007162220.1:0-7386 GCF_000164805.1 Carlito syrichta
TGAGGCAGAGATGAGGAGACATGTAGCCTCCATGTCTCGAACATCCACACAGCTCCTCTAAGCCCTGCAGCCTCGCGTCTGCCTGAAGGCTCTAACATGTGGTGAGCTGGCTTGACTGTTTCCTGCTTCTTGGGCTCACGCCTGCCATCCCAGTGGTGGATCCGCATGTCTTTCCCCCTTGTGAGCAGAAAAACCAATGTGTGTGCTTCTCCTGTACCAGGGAATTCCCCCCCCCAAAAGAACTATTCTACTTATTTATAAAAAATTGTGTATTTATTCTTACAGGTTTAAACTTTAGTCACCTTCAAAATCCTTTCCGTTTGATGTATTACACCTATCTAGATGCTTTTTCCATTGCTCAGAACAGTTTTTGAGCTCATTAATTTTGATGTCTTTTAGTGCTTCTGCCTTTTTTTTGTTTCATCTCTTCCACATCAGCAAAATGTTTCCCTTTGAGGATTTTTTTTAATCCAGGAAACAAACAGGTAAGATCTGGTGCATAGGGAGAATGGGGCATGGGGTCACGCCGTTCTTAGTCAAAAACTGCTGAACACTCAGAGTGGTGTGGGCAGGTGCGCTTGTAAATCACTCATCACAAAATGGACAAACATGTTGAAAGACTCTCTAAAAAAATTCACTGAAGCCAAAGGCAGTCTCTCACAACAACGCTAGCTGGCACTCTGATGCCAATGGGTTCCTAAAACACTCTCCTAGTGGGAGGAGCCTGTACTACAAGGGGCCCACCCCCCAAAACAATAATTCCAGTTTTTTTAGGTTCCCCTAGTAGATCCTTGCCACCTGGCAGCATGGAGGGCACTCAGGCAGCTAGGCGGGAGCAGTCAAGGCTGGGTGAAGGGTCACTCCCATGGGAACCGCACAGACTGGGGTATGAGCGGGTCTCAGGTTCACCCAGGCCAGGCAGCTTCCTGGGGTCTGGGGCTGCTCTGGATGAGGCCCCAAATACTTGTAGGCCACTCGTGTTTCCCAGCTTATCATAAAGCTGGTTCTCCTAGGCTGTCTGTGATTGAGGCTGCCAGTCACTCACTGCTTACCAGTGCTATACACTCATTTGCTCATTCACATCTCCTACAATTTCTTCACCAAGGTCCTGAGCTGGCACAGTGTTCAGAATTAGCATAAATAAGGTAGGATTGAGGGCCCTCATGGTGTAACAGAAGAGTTAGATGTAAATATGCAATTAAAATAAAATTGCTGCATTGCATGGGAAAATATATATAAATTGCTTTGCAACCAGAGATGCAAGCAATTTAACCTGAGTTTTGGGAACTTTTAAACTGAATAATGAGTCAGGCTTTGCCGGTGGGAGGCCGTGATGACTAAGCCACACCGCTTAAAAGGCAGGGTTCCACTGGGCATGGTGGCTCACGCCTGTAATCCCAGCACTTTGGGAGGCAGAGGCAAGAGGATTGCCTGAGCCCAGGGGTTTAAGACCAGCCTGGACAACTTGGCGAGACCTTGTTTCTACAATAAATTTAAAAAATGAATGGGCATGGTACACACCTGCAGTTCCAGCACTTGGAAAGCTGAGGTGGAAGGATCATCTGAGCCCAGCACGTCGAGGTTGCAGTGGCCGTGATTGTGCCACTGCACTCCAGCCTGGGTGACAGAGTAAAACTCCGACTCAAAAGAAAAAAATAAAGACTTGGTCTCTTAGGTGCACTGAAGAGGCTGACACAGCCCAAGCCTGGAGGAAGCAGGAAGGTAACAGAGATGAGGTGCCTGTGGAGTCTTGTGGAATGTGGAGGAGTCAGACTCCATCCTGCAGAATTGAGCAGATTTGAGTGTTTATAAAAAAAATCTTGGCAACAAGGCAGAATGTAGTTTGGAGAACACAGAGACTAGAATCTGGAAGATCGGGTGGTAAAGACGTCAAGGGGCCTGTATGAGACCACAACAGCCCGAGTGTGATGCAGAAGGTCTGGTTGGCAAGTAGAAATTGCCCTTTATATACCAAGTGTTTCCATGGAAGCCATGAGGGACAGAAGTCCTGTATTTCTAGAATCCCGGCCTGGACCCCATGGTGCACATATTTTGCCTTGGCCAAGGATGCAGAGTGTGTCCTGGCACAGATCAAGTCGCTCACTGCAGAAATGATACCATACAGACATGTGGAAGGTGAGGCTGAGGGAGTCCATGATCACGACATACAGGGGTAAAGGCTTCTGGAAGAATGTCTCCAAGCAACTGACAGGAAATGTATCAGTTCATGGGTGACAATGAAACACTTTAGTTTAATTGTGGGAAACCTTCACAAAATTGTAATAATACTTTATTTCATGTAAATACCAGAGAGAAAACCTCTACTTGGAGCCAAGAGTTGTTTTTTTGCTTTGTTTTGTTTTTCTTGAGTTGGAGTCTCACTCTTTTGCCCAGACTGGAGTGCAGTGGCCGCTCCCGGCCACTGCAGCCTCGACCTGCTGGGCTCCAGTGTTACTTCTGCCTCAGCCTTCCAAGTAGCTGGAACTACAGGCACAAGCTACCATGCCCAGCTGATTTTTTATTTCTTGTAGAGATGTGGTCTCGCCAAGTTGCCCAGGCGGGTCTCGAACCCGCAGGCTCAGGCAATCCACTCACCTCAGCCTCCCAAGGGCGCGGGATTACAGGCTGAGACACCGAGCCCGGCTGAGTCAAGAGTTTTATGTAGCAAAAAACTTTATGAGTCTAATAGAAACAAGCCCGGGTCCCACTTGAGAGGCAAATATCGTTCTTCTGAAAACTCCAGCATTTCCCAGATATAAATCATAAACTCTGCATTTGGATTTTATCCTGATGCAGTGGAAGGGTGGTATATTCCTCTTATAATCTATTCGATTTCTCCTCATTTTGTCCCGTACTCACTCTTTTTAATCTGAAGTCTGTCAATACTGGAACTATTTCATGAACTATAAAACACAGCAGCAAAAGATGTAGGAGTTAGAGAATTCTGCCATGTGACTGAAATATGCCTTGGTAGTGCAGCCACAGTGATAAGTCACAGACAAGTGATGCCACGCAGTGAGTGTCAACGCGCCCCTTTCTCTCCATGTCTGTCTCCACCCTAAACACTTGATTTTGGAGGAGACAGTGTTAAATCTCAACTTGCACTAGCAGGCATATCCATGCATTGTGCTGTGTAGAGCCAAAGTAGCCTGCATGCACCTTGACGTTTTGCAAAGCTTGGCCACAGAGCCTGACCCCAGAACTCTTGCATCACTGTTGAAGCCACATGCCAGGCATTAAATATGTACTTGTTGGCTTCTAAAGAGCATTCCAATAAGGAAAATGTCTTCCTATATTGGTGAGAAGGGGCCCCCAGGAGTGGACGCTCTGCCATGTCCTGCCTCAAGGTCCTCAGTCTGTCTTCCCATTGGTCAAATAAAGGTTGAGGCCAGATGGCATGTGCACACCTTCCCTGGGCCACTGAAACCCTGCCGGCACCAAGTCGACATCTATGACTCTGAGTCATTCCACAGGTATTCAAGGACAGATTCCCCGTGACACACACAGAGCTTCCACGGTCCTCATGGCACAGTCCTTGCCGGGCCCCAGAGGGCAGCTGGACACAGTGCATGAGCACATCTGTCCTTGCAAAGTGGGGTGAGCTGGCCAGCTTGGCTGTGGTGGACATGACCACTCTCTGTGCCCTTGTGTCCTCCTGGCCGCCCTTCCGTTAGTGTCTGGTAGTGTTGGAGGGGTCACAGGCGAGCACTGTGAGATTCAACTGAATGGGAAAGGACTTCGACAATCTGGCACTGGTGTGGTTGGATCCACGCCCGTGGGCCCATCACTCCTTCAGACACTTGAATCACTGTTGACCTTCCCAGCTGGTGCAGGACAGCTCCCAGAACAGCCATCCACCACCCCTCCCATGGCCTGTGACTCTGAGCAGTGGTACCAGAGAGGTCAGTTCAGTGTGGAGTGTCCTGGGGACCAAGGGAGGTGGGCAGCAGAGGGATGGGCTTGAAAGGCTAGGCCCAAAACCCTCTGAGGACCTGTCCTTCTGTTTACACTCATGGACCATAGGCAGGTGTCACACTCACCTCAGTGAAACACGGGTCTTCATCTGTCGAGAACATCTGTCACGAACACAGTATATTCAGTGACACACACATCATATGCACGGGAAAACCACACTCATAGCATACACGCGTGGGGGGAGGCAATGGATCATGCAACGTGACCTGATCAGAACTTCACGTCAGCTTCACATAAGACCAGCTGGCTCAAGAGAGTGTGTGCTCCTGTGCGCGGCATCCAATGTTGATCAATTAACAGCAGCAAAAGAGTATTCCGTGCATCTGTGGAAACTGGATTTTCTTTCTGTTATCTCTGCAGAAGACAACATTAAGATAGAGCTGGACATCAGCACGTGAAAAGGCAGTTAAAGAATATGCAGAAAAATTGGGGGAAAATCGATGTCTGCTGGCAAGTTGTTCAGTGGAAATGCTGTGTGGCGTGCATGTTGGTTTTGTATGTTTGTGTGTTTGTCTGAACTTAGAATGCACAATCGGGGCACTTTGTTCCACATTGTAAATGAAGCCGTGCTTTCACAACCCTTTCTCTTCTGTACTTTGGCATTTTCTCACCAAGTACTCCTCAGGTCATTTAGGTGCTGGAGCCCAAATCCACCCCAAGCGTGTTTGTGCCACCAAGAATTCAGACATGTAGACAGGATGGGTCTGAGGGGGCCCGAGTGCCTCAGCTCTGTACCACAACAGTGTACATTGCAGTGACAGGACAGCTCTTGAATCCCCTCACATGGTTCATGTGAAGCGTGCAAGCCATCAGGGAGAAGACAAGTAAAAGTGGCCTGACGCAGGTCATATCTCTTTGCAAATGCGCCGGCACCCCATGCTGTCAGGTGCCCTGTGGTGCAGGCTCCTGGTTCCCCGAGAGGGCCGCAGCACCCGCGGGAAGTGCCAATTTTGCCAGGTGGAGCCTGCTCTTGGGAGTTTCGAAGGGACACATGTGTTTTCTTCCATGTGTGGGAGGACCGTTGGTTGCATGCCCACACCTTCCAGGCCTCCCTCCCCATTTCTGCCTCTCCCGCTCAAGCTTCCCCAAAGTCCTGATGGTCTGGGGCAGCGTCAACAGGGGGGCTGGGGTCACACAAGAGGAGCTGTGGGCCGAGTGTCTCAAGACACCATTCAGATAGAGGAGAGCATCAAGGAGAGCCCAGCCTGGGGATGGCCAGAGCTTGAAGGGGTCTGTGAGCACCCTGGGCCCAGCCAGGTCGCTGTGTGAGGACCTACAGATGTAGACCCATAGGCGTCACCTGTGGCTGACTGAGCCTCCATTATGCCCTGGGCCTGGTCAGGTGTGGCGTGTGCAATCTGCAGGTGTAGACCCATAGGCGTCACCTGTGGCTGATTGAGCCTTCTGCTTTATGCCCTCTTATGGAGGCCAGATCAGTATGAGCTCACCATCTACGGCAGAGTGGAAGATGGGTTCAAATCCCCAAGGTCTGTCTTCTTCCCTTACAAGGCCATGGGGAAGGAGTTCGCTCTTTTTGAGTCTTTGTGTGTCTGTGCGTGTGTGCTATTTTTAAAATAAGGATATAGGAGTCCTCCCATTTCAGTGGCCTTAAGAGTGAAGAGCAAACGTGCGTGCGGGTAACCTGAAGCCAGTGGCATTGCCTGACCAGGAGGTGCAGCTCTTTCTCACCCTCACAACAAACGCCATCTCTGACCCCATGAGGAGGCACCACCACGCTGCGTGACAGGAGTGCGGTGGCCACAGCATGGATGCATGTGTTGCAGATGACGCATGCAGTATCATTTGAGACACAGCCGCCGCACCGCTGCACATGGCTTCTGCCATCGGAGCCCAGGGATGTGCCCACAAGTCCTCCATGGTGAGGCCCAGGCCTCTCTGGGATGGTGGAGTGACCCGCGCCTCCTCTTCCAGGTGTGAGCACGACTCCCGCCCAAACGCCCCAACAAGAGCCCACGGATCCCTTGCACAGACACGCCGGCCCTCAGCCATGCGGCTGCCGTCCATCTTATTAAGCAGAGATTAATAACGGGGTATTTGTGGCACATCTGCAGCTGTGCAACACTGCAGCATTCATTCACTTCAGACCACAGCGTTGCAGAACAACGGCACCTTGAGCCTCACGGTTAGATTTGTCACTCCAGGCGGCGGTTGCGAGAGTGACTGCAAATAGAAAAAGGCACTCCTGGAATTGGTTATTTATGGGCTGCTCAGGACCTGACCCCAGGACTCGGCCCTGCAGCTTCCTGTAAATGGGCGCTGTGGCCAGCAGGCCTCCCCGGGGCTGGCCGGCCTCACACCCACAGCACCTGGGGCCCAGCCCCTCTGTCCCCAAGCTGCAGACAGCCACACAGGCCCGGCGCTGACAAGACCTATGCCCAGAGGAGCCCACACAGTCAGGGAACCCAGGTCTCCTTTTCATCATTGTCCCCACAGCACAGCAGGGGCTCCTAGATAGACCCAAGTCACGATAGGTGTCCCCACAACACAGCAGGGGACTCCTAGATAGCCTCTGTGTCCATGACTGCAAGCTGCTTGTATTTTCTGCAGCTCAGGCTCCCTGTCACAAGTAGATTGAGATGGAAAGAGTGTCCAACTACCCAGCTGCCACTGGACACAGATAAGAGCTCATGAAACACCTGTTGCCAGATGCAGTTCTGTCACCTTCTGTGGTTTATTTCCCTCTTTCTTCCTTTCTTTCTTTCTTCTCTCTCTCTCTCTCTCTCTCTCTCTCTCTCTCTCTCTTTCTTTCTTTCTTTCTTTCTTTCTTTCTTTCTGTTGTCCACCAGAAAAAAAAAAGTAGCACACATGAGGTAATTCCCAAAACACCTGGACTTACCTTTTGGAGGGCTGCCCCTTGAAGTACAGATTTCCCCAACTGGGTGAGTGTTCTGGGAACCCATGGGCATCAGTGGACCAGCTAGCATTGTTGTGAGAGGTTGTGTTTGGCTTTAAGTTGATTATTTTTGGAGATTCTTTCAACGTATTTGCCCATTTCATGGTGGGTGAATTACGAGCCCACCCGCCGACACCAGGCTGAGTGTTCAGCAGTTTTTGACTAAACACGGCCTGACCCCCATGCCCCGCTCTCCCTATATACCCAATCTCACCCTGAAACAACAGTTTTTTGTTTCCCCAGGTGAAAAAAGTCCTCAAAGGGAGACATTTTGCCAATGTGGGAAAGGTGAAACAAAAAAGGCAGAAGCACTGAAAGGTATCAAAATGGATGAGTTCAAAAACAATTTTGAGCAATGGGAAAATTGTCTTGATAGGTGTGTGGCATCAAACGAAGAGTACTTTGAAGGTGACTCAAGTTTAAACATGCAAGAATAAATGCACCTTTTTACAAATAAAATCCAGGAGTTTTTTGGGTTCCCCTCCTGTATTGCATGA
>NW_007162221.1:0-909 GCF_000164805.1 Carlito syrichta
TCTGTCTGATTTTGCTTAACTTCTTCCATATAAAAGCCAGGCCCTCCTGTCCCACCTTGCTTCCCCTCAAATGAAGCTCCAGATCCTCTCCCACCTCAGCCTCACAAACGGGGCCCTGGGATGCCCTGCACACTGCTCTGGGCACCCCCTGGAGCTCTGCCTTCTGGGGTCCACAGGCCCCCAGGCTTTGCCTCCGCAAACCCACAGGCAGCATGGGCCTCGGGCCTCAGTGTCTCCAAGTGCGCAGGATCCCCGGTCCTCCCCGATCCGTGCTGGCACACTCTGACCCTCACACCAGGCCCCTCATCCCTGGTGGGCGCTGATGTCCGCCTTCCTTTTTCATGCCTCTCCGCGACGCTGGCAGCACCACACATTGTGGGTGCTCCAAGTCCCACGAAATGTCTCAGGAGATGGGGGCACCAGGCCGGCTTTTGTGACTCCACCTGTTTGTGTTTGTTTTTCAGAGTGCGCCGAGTGGTGAGGAGATGCTGGGTCCTTGAGTGTGAGTCTCACAGGAGGGGACTGTGCTTCTTTGTGGGCTGAGACTCTTTGCAAGCTGATTCTCCCAAGGGACCCAGTGCTCTGCACCAATGTCCTGTCAGGGGAGGGTGGTGGCAGATGGGAGGGAGCAGGCCCTGGTCCAGGTGGAAGGACTTCCTCCCTCCCTGAAGCTTCCTCCTCAAGGACGGACGAGGCACTCTCTGTTGCCACCATGTCTTTGATCCCCTCACCTGCCACCATCCTCCCAGCCCACGTACCACATTGGGTTTTCTCTATAACAATCACAGAAGTTTAACAAGGACTGAAGGGATTGGTGATGATGTCTCATTTCATTAACACTTTCCTAGGATTGGCACTCACTTCTGGGCCTGTCTGGGAACTATCGACTCAGTGTTTTCCAAGTCATGA
>NW_007162222.1:0-4546 GCF_000164805.1 Carlito syrichta
ATCGGGAGGCATGCTGCATATGTCCAAACACAGAGGACAGAAATGCGGGTGCTTGAGCTCAGGCAGGGAAAGGAAACCGCAGAGCATTGTGTGAAGAATACCATGTTGAGAGCACTGTCATGAGGAAGCCTGAGCCAGATTCAGTGCAGCTATGTGACACACGCAGGACACAGGAGTCACGGGTGGAAGAGTGAAAAGACAAGGGGTCAACCCTCAGGAGAGCTCCATCCACAGATGCCCCGGGGAGCAGAGGCATCAGGGCTCAGGAGTTGGAGGACTCTGCCTCACACCGAGGGTGTGCTGGCCAGGATGATTCATGGGATGGAGGGGGTCCATGCAGCCTCCCGGGCCTGGCTGGGATGTGTCACGACCTGTTCTGGGGTTTGTCAAAATGACTCTGTGGATGAGCAGGTCTCCAGAACGCACCAGGCGACATAGACAAGCTGGTTCCCAGAAATGAGACAGAAATGCAATGTCGGTGACTGTGTGAGCCAATGTGGTTTGCTGGGGGAAGGCTGATGTGACTGCTGTAAGCAGAAATTAAGCAGATCTAATTGCTGAGAATTCTTTCAGCACATTCGAGTCCTTTTGGGGAGAGAGGTGTCAGTAACTAAGTGCACAACTGGGTGGTGGTGGACAGAGCCTTCAAACACTTGCAAGGAGGTTTCACAGCACAGGTGGGATTTCAATGTAAGATTTTCCTTCCAAGGATTAATGCATTCAAATCATAAAAAATATATAACCACAAAACAGAAAAGATTAAAAAATTAAAAACATAGGATGACCATAATAGACCAGAAAAAATTGGAAAAATTTAAGGACAGGATAAACACGAACTTAATAGACACTAAAATGGTAGAAATGAGGTTGCTTTTTACAGTGAGAAAGGATAAATATGAAGCACATACTCTTATTTGCCTTATAAAGTCACAGGCAAGGGACTCCTACCTCTCCGTGGAGGACATCATTATCTGCAAATCACCTGGTGGGGTCCAGCATCAAGAGCCCACCTTCCTTTTGGTAATTATTTGACCCTGAACTCTAGAATACAATAGTAACAATAGCCTACACTGATGGCCCATTGCCACATGTTAACACTGACACATCTGTCCTGATGCAATTGTTAGCTCAGTCACTCTTCCCAAGAACTCCTGTTCTCACGAGGGGAAACTTAGACATGCAGAATTTGAGAGCTACCCAAGGTCACGAGGGGAGGAAGGAGACAAGGCAGAAGTGACACGTGTCAATCCCCAGATCCAGGTGGAAAGTGGGCTGATACCCCAGAGCACCCCTCAGCAGCATCTGTCCCTGGATGAGGTCCTGTTTCCTGCAGGGATGCCCTTGGCTCCTTCTGGGTAGATCTGGACTGGGCTGTCCTGTATGTGGCCACTATCTGCAGGGTCTATGAGCACCTGAATTCCTGGTACTAGGTGACTCTGTGACTTACCTGGTGTTTCCTGGCACCTACCCCGACCTCCCTTCTGGTTCCAGGTCCACAGTCACCCTGCTCCATCCCACAGGGCTGAAATGGGAGGACTGGAGTCCTGTGCTGTTCGCTGGGCTGCAAGTTAATCTAGAGTGGATATGACCCAAGGCCATGTGAAGGGGCCCAGTAGGATGACAAATGCTTGGCTCCTCCCACTTATTCAGGAGTATTTCCTCACTCCACTCTTCATTAGCCCCTTTTATTAAATAACCTACTTTGTTGCTTTTTGTTTGTTTTTGAGACAGGGTCTATGTCACCTGAGCTGGAGTGCAGTAGTGTGATCATAACTCACTGTAGCCTCAACCTCCTGGGCTCAAGTGAGTCTACTACCTTGGCCTCCCAAAGCTCAAGATTTCAGGTGTGTGCCATCACGCCCAGCCGGATAATCTATTGTGACGTCCCCCTTGGAGTCTGGTGGTGCCTTGGACATTGCATTAAAAATCTGCCATCAAGATGTTGAACCTGGGATTCTAATGAGAGAGATAGAGACCACAAAGAGCCAGCTCTGATGCAAACACACGAGGGTCTTTATTCAGGCTCGAGTCTGGACTCACACCCGAAGCAGCAGCTTCAGGGACGAGAGCCCTGATTCATAATGGCAAGCAGTTTTTATGCACAATTACAGAGGGAGGGGAAAGAACTTTAAATTTGATTTTACATGATTGGGTAATTTCTCCTAGTGGGTACGGGAACACTTGGTATTGGTGAGTGCTGCCCGTGATTGACAGAAACCCACTTAATGAGCCGAGTGGAAGTTAGATAAGTTAGGTCCATACAGTCCCTGCGTATGAAGTAACCTGAGTCGGCAGGCAAAGGGTTACATTAGCCCTTTAAGTTTCCATCCCAAGGTATGCTTAGGAAAGCTTGTTTGCTTAACATTTACATAACATAACATGGTCATTATGCGACAACAAAAGCCAAACTTAACAAAGTTTTAAATATGAATGCTGCAAACACATACAGTGAATGTGGGGTAGAAAATCATATACTAATTCTGGGAATTTATAAAATATCACAAGCATATTACAGCAAGGCGGTTTATTTTATAAAAGTCTTTGTTCCCTTCAGGTTTACATAGCCACTGCGTGTAAATTATCACTGGGATAAAAACCAGTGATAAAGAGCAGCTGGCACCTCTGAGTCTACTGCCACCTTGTAGGAATGTCTGAAAGGGGCTTATCGCTTTATCATTTACATCCCGTTGTAAAAGCAGAAGTTAGTCTACTAATTTGGGGCTGACAATGCTTAACCCACGAGTTCTAAATACAAACACTGCTTAAAACCTGACATATGCCTAATTCTACGGGGTCTGAGGTAGCATTTAAAGTACTAAGATTTCATAAAATACATGAGGTAGGAATACACAAAATATATAGTATACATGAGGTGGGGATATATGAAATATAGTGAACTAAATGCTACTTTTACAGCAAATAAGTTTCTTGGTTTCTTGGGTCTCTCAATAGCATGCTCTTAACCTAAATCTATTGTTGTCCTCTCAAAGATGGTTTGGGCTGGGCAGCCCGCTCCCTACATCCTCTGATCCCCTCCACAAATGATACAAGTCAGATTTTAAATTTCTTCGTGGCACTCAGATGGTGTGGGGGAAGGAAAGGTGGGAGGGCTTAGACAGTGTCCTGTTTGATCTGACACTCTTGAGAAGATGTCCTTTGTGTCGGTAGTGGCCTTCAAGTTCTGGTAATGATGGCATCTGTGTCCCCAGAAGTGCCTCCTGTGCTCTGACACGGAACAGGGAGTCAAGGCTGAAAGGTGGGGGGGAAATCCAAGCTGCAGAGTCAAGACCTGACTGGAACACTGGATGCCACACAGGAGACCCGTCCTGGGGGTCACCGGAACCTCGCACACGCCTTTCTTCTAAAGACACACACACCAGCACTTGGTTACAGATGACTTGCTCACTCTTTCATGGTTCTGGAGGTCATGACCAAGATCAAGTATCGACAGGATGTGTTCCTTTGGGAGCCTTGGGGGTGAACCTGTTTTCCTGCATTTCCTAACTTAGCAGCCTCGGCATGCACCACCCCCCCCGGCTTCTGGCCCTTCCTCCAAGTCCAGAGATGGTCACTCCCAGTCTGTGGCCACTGCCCCTCTTTCCGACCTGGACACTCTGCCCCCTCTGTAAGAACCTGTGGTTACACCCATCCCACCCAGACAGCCCAGATCCTCTCCTGCCTCACAGGGCATCCCAGATTGGAGCACTAATTCAATCCCATCTGTAAGGTTTGTGCGTGTAAGGTGACACTCACAGGTTCCGAGGTAGTCCAGGATGTGGGTGTCCTGGAGGACGTTCCCCATCCTTCTGAGAGGAGGAGGGGGAGGCCGAGACCCTCCTAGGACAGCTGCTCTGGCCTTCAGGGCACAAGTCCTTTTTCTTACAAGCTTATTCACCTATAAAACCTGTATTCACATGCTCTCATGACTTGGAAAACACTGAGTCGATAGTTCCCAGACAGGCCCAGAAGTGAGTGCCAAATCCTAGGAAAGTGTTAATGAAATGAGACATCATCACCAATCCCTTCAGTCCTTGTTAAACCTTCTGTGATTGTTATAGAGAAAACCCAATGTGGCACGTGGGCTGGGAGGATGGTGGCAGGTGAGGGGATCGAAGACATGGTGGCAACAGAGAGTGCCTCGTCCGTCCTTGAGGAGGAAGCTTCAGGGAGGGAGGAAGTCCTTCCACCTGGACCAGGGCCTGCTCCCTCCCATCTGCCACCACCCTCCCCTGACAGGACATTGGTGCAGAGCACTGGGTCCCTTGGGAGAATCAGCTTGCAAAGAGTCTCAGCCCACAAAGAAGCACAGTCCCCTCCTGTGAGACTCACACTCAAGGACCCAGCATCTCCTCACCACTCGGCGCACTCTGAAAAACAAACACAAACAGGTGGAGTCACAAAAGCCGGCCTGGTGCCCCCATCTCCTGAGACATTTCGTGGGACTTGGAGCACCCACAATGTGTGGTGCTGCCAGCGTCGCGGAGAGGCATGAAAAAGGAAGAGCGGACATCATCGCCCACCAGGGATGAGGGGCCTGGTGTGAGGG
>NW_007162222.1:4804-12672 GCF_000164805.1 Carlito syrichta
CCCCAGAAGGCAGAGCTCCAGGGGGTGCCCAGAGCAGTGTGCAGGGCATCCCAGGACCCCATTTGTGAGGCTGAGGTGGGAGAGGATCTGGAGCTTCATTTGAGGGGAAGCAAGGTGGGACAGGAGGGCCTGGCTTTTATATGGAAGAAGTTAAGCAAAATCAGACAGAATCAGAGAGGCCTCAGGCAGCCAGGCTTCCAGCTGTCATCTAAAAAGCCGGACTCGGTGGCTCAGCCTGTAATCCCGCACCTTTGGGAGGCTGAGGTGAGTGGATTGCCTGAGCCCGCAGGCTTGAGACTTGCCTGGGCAGCAAGACCTCATCTCTACAATAAATAAAAAAATCAGCCAGGCGTGGTAGCACATGCCAGTAATTCCGGCTACTTGGAAGGCTGAGGTGGAAGGATTGCCTGAGCCCAGGAAGTCAAGGCAGTGGTAAGCTGTGATCATGCCACTGTACTCCAGTCTGGGCGACAGAGTGAGACTCCAACTCAGAAAAAAAAAGTGCTTGGAATGTGTGTTGTGAACAGAGCCCAAAGTGGCTCCCTGTCCCCTCCAGGCCTAGCACACTGCTCCAAAACCCCTCCCATGGTAGCTCTTGCGATGGGGCAGACCTCCTGCTGACTGCAAAAAGCTGGATTGGGCATAAACTGCTTTTTAAATATTCACCAGCTCTACCAGCCTTCCCAGCACTACAGCAGTCTCCTTCTGGCAGGGAAACCTGCTAGGGTGTAAATAAAAGGACTTCCTTTCATTAAAGAAAGAAGGTCACTACTGGGAATGCAGAAGTAATATCAGAATGTTATTTTCAATACACTTTTTTTGAGAGGGAGTCTCACTCTGTCACCTAGCTGGAGTGCAGTGGCATGATCACAGCTTACCACTGCCTTGACTTCCTGGGCTCAGGTGATCCTTCCACCCCAGACTCCTGAGTAATTGAGACTATAGCTGCCACCATGTCAAGCTAATTAGTTTTATTTTTTTTGTAGAAAAGAGGTCTTGCTACGTTGCCTAGGCTGGTCTCAAACTCCAGGGCTCAGGCAGTCCTCCTGCCTCGGTCTCCCAAAGTGCTGAGATTACAGGTGTGAGCCACCATGCCCAGCCTCATTATGCTCCTTATATGTTTTACTTTCTTGTAAACAACTGATAGCATGTCATGCAATACAGGAGGGGAACCCAAAAAACTCCTGGATTTTATTTGTAAAAAATGGTGCATTTATTCTTGCATGTTTAAACTTGAGTCACCTTCAAAGTACTCTTCGTTTGATGCCACACACCTATCAAGACAATTTTCCCATTGCTCAAAATTGTTTTTGAGCTCATCCATTTTGATACCTTTCAGTGCTTCTGCCTTTTTTTGTTTCACCTTTCCCACATTGGCAAAATGTCTCCCTTTGAGGACTTTTTTCACCTGGGGAAACAAAAAACTGTTGTTTCAGGGTGAGATTGGGTATATAGGGAGAGCGGGGCATGGGGGTCAGGCCGTGTTTAGTCAAAAACTGCTGAACACTCAGCCTGGTGTCGGCGGGTGGGCTCGTAATTCACCCACCATGAAATGGGCAAATACGTTGAAAGAATCTCCAAAAATAATCAACTTAAAGCCAAACACAACCTCTCACAACAATGCTAGCTGGTCCACTGATGCCCATGGGTTCCCAGAACACTCACCCAGTTGGGGAAATCTGTACTTCAAGGGGCAGCCCTCCAAAAGGTAAGTCCAGGTGTTTTGGGAATTACCTCATGTGTGCTACTTTTTTTTTTCTGGTGGACAACAGAAAGAAAGAAAGAAAGAAAGAAAGAAAGAAAGAGAGAGAGAGAGAGAGAGAGAGAGAGAGAGAGAGAGAGAAAGAAAGAAAGGAAGAAAGAGGGAAATAAACCACAGAAGGTGACAGAACTGCATCTGGCAACAGGTGTTTCATGAGCTCTTATCTGTGTCCAGTGGCAGCTGGGTAGTTGGACACTCTTTCCATCTCAATCTACTTGTGACAGGGAGCCTGAGCTGCAGAAAATACAAGCAGCTTGCAGTCATGGACATAGAGGCTATCTAGGAGTCCCCTGCTGTGTTGTGGGGACACCTATCGTGACTTGGGTCTATCTAGGAGCCCCTGCTGTGCTGTGGGGACAATGATGAAAAGGAGACCTGGGTTCCCTGACTGTGTGGGCTCCTCTGGGCATAGGTCTTGTCAGCGCCGGGCCTGTGTGGCTGTCTGCAGCTTGGGGACAGAGGGGCTGGGCCCCAGGTGCTGTGGGTGTGAGGCCGGCCAGCCCCGGGGAGGCCTGCTGGCCACAGCGCCCATTTACAGGAAGCTGCAGGGCCGAGTCCTGGGGTCAGGTCCTGAGCAGCCCATAAATAACCAATTCCAGGAGTGCCTTTTTCTATTTGCAGTCACTCTCGCAACCGCCGCCTGGAGTGACAAATCTAACCGTGAGGCTCAAGGTGCCGTTGTTCTGCAACGCTGTGGTCTGAAGTGAATGAATGCTGCAGTGTTGCACAGCTGCAGATGTGCCACAAATACCCCGTTATTAATCTCTGCTTAATAAGATGGACGGCAGCCGCATGGCTGAGGGCCGGCGTGTCTGTGCAAGGGATCCGTGGGCTCTTGTTGGGGCGTTTGGGCGGGAGTCGTGCTCACACCTGGAAGAGGAGGCGCGGGTCACTCCACCATCCCAGAGAGGCCTGGGCCTCACCATGGAGGACTTGTGGGCACATCCCTGGGCTCCGATGGCAGAAGCCATGTGCAGCGGTGCGGCGGCTGTGTCTCAAATGATACTGCATGCGTCATCTGCAACACATGCATCCATGCTGTGGCCACCGCACTCCTGTCACGCAGCGTGGTGGTGCCTCCTCATGGGGTCAGAGATGGCGTTTGTTGTGAGGGTGAGAAAGAGCTGCACCTCCTGGTCAGGCAATGCCACTGGCTTCAGGTTACCCGCACGCACGTTTGCTCTTCACTCTTAAGGCCACTGAAATGGGAGGACTCCTATATCCTTATTTTAAAAATAGCACACACGCACAGACACACAAAGACTCAAAAAGAGCGAACTCCTTCCCCATGGCCTTGTAAGGGAAGAAGACAGACCTTGGGGATTTGAACCCATCTTCCACTCTGCCATAGACAGTGAGCTCATACTGATCTGGCCTCCATAAGAGGGCATAAAGCAGAAGGCTCAATCAGCCACAGGTGACGCCTATGGGTCTACACCTGCAGATTGCACACGCCACACCTGACCAGGCCCAGGGCATAATGGAGGCTCAGTCAGCCACAGGTGATGCCTGTGGGTCTACATCTGTAGGTCCTCCCACAGCGACCTGGCTGGGCCCAGGGTGCTCACAGACCCCTTCAAGCTCTGGCCATCCCCAGGCTGGGCTCTCCTTGATGCTCTCCTCTATCTGAATGGTGTCTTGAGACACTCGGCCCACAGCTCCTCTTGTGTGACCCCAGCCCCCCTGTTGACGCTGCCCCAGACCATCAGGACTTTGGGGAAGCTTGAGCGGGAGAGGCAGAAATGGGGAGGGAGGCCTGGAAGGTGTGGGCATGCAACCAACGGTCCTCCCACACATGGAAGAAAACACATGTGTCCCTTCGAAACTCCCAAGAGCAGGCTCCACCTGGCAAAATTGGCACTTCCCGCGGGTGCTGCGGCCCTCTCGGGGAACCAGGAGCCTGCACCACAGGGCACCTGACAGCAGGGGGTGCCGGCGCATTTGCAAAGAGATATGACCTGCGTCAGGCCACTTTTACTTGTCTTCTCCCTGATGGCTTGCACGCTTCACATGAACCATGTGAGGGAATTCAAGAGCTGTCCTGTCACTGCAATGTACACTGTTGTGGTACAGAGCTGAGGCACTCGGGCCCCCTCAGACCCATCCTGTCTACATGTCTGAATTCTTGGTGGCACAAACACGCTTGGGGTGGATTTGGGCTCCAGCACCTAAATGACCTGAGGAGTACTTGGTGAGAAAATGCCAAAGTACAGAAGAGAAAGGGTTGTGAAAGCACGGCTTCATTTACAATGTGGAACAAAGTGCCCCGATTGTGCATTCTAAGTTCAGACAAACACACAAACATACAAAATCAACATGCATGCCACACAGCATTTCCACTGAACAACTTGCCAGCAGACATCGATTTTCCCCCAATTTTTCTGCATATTCCTTAACTGCCTTTTCACGTGCTGATGTCCAGCTCTATCTTAATGTTGTCTTCTGCAGAGATAACAGAAAGAAAATCCAGTTTCCACAGATGCACGGAATACTCTTTTGCTGCTGTTAATTGATCAACATTGGATGCCGCGCACAGGAGCACACACTCTCTTGAGCCAGCTGGTCTTATGTGAAGCTGACGTGAAGTTCTGATCAGGTCACGTTGCATGATCCATTGCCTCCCCCCACGCGTGTATGCTATGAGTGTGGTTTTCCCGTGCATATGATGTGTGTGTCACTGAATATACTGTGTTCGTGACAGATGTTCTCGACAGATGAAGACCCGTGTTTCACTGAGGTGAGTGTGACACCTGCCTATGGTCCATGAGTGTAAACAGAAGGACAGGTCCTCAGAGGGTTTTGGGCCTAGCCTTTCAAGCCCATCCCTCTGCTGCCCACCTCCCTTGGTCCCCAGGACACTCCACACTGAACTGACCTCTCTGGTACCACTGCTCAGAGTCACAGGCCATGGGAGGGGTGGTGGATGGCTGTTCTGGGAGCTGTCCTGCACCAGCTGGGAAGGTCAACAGTGATTCAAGTGTCTGAAGGAGTGATGGGCCCACGGGCGTGGATCCAACCACACCAGTGCCAGATTGTCGAAGTCCTTTCCCATTCAGTTGAATCTCACAGTGCTCGCCTGTGACCCCTCCAACACTACCAGACACTAACGGAAGGGCGGCCAGGAGGACACAAGGGCACAGAGAGTGGTCATGTCCACCACAGCCAAGCTGGCCAGCTCACCCCACTTTGCAAGGACAGATGTGCTCATGCACTGTGTCCAGCTGCCCTCTGGGGCCCGGCAAGGACTGTGCCATGAGGACCGTGGAAGCTCTGTGTGTGTCACGGGGAATCTGTCCTTGAATACATGTGGAATGACTCAGAGTCATAGACGTCGACTTGGTGCCAGCAGGGTTTCAGTGGCCCAGGGAAGGTGTGCACATGCCATCTGGCCTCAACCTTTATTTGACCAATGGGAAGACAGACTGAGGACCTTGAGGCAGGACATGGCAGAGCGTCCACTCCTGGGGGCCCCTTCTCACCAATATAGGAAGACATTTTCCTTATTGGAATGCTCTTTAGAAGCCAACAAGTACATATTTAATGCCTGGCATGTGGCTTCAACAGTGATGCAAGAGTTCTGGGGTCAGGCTCTGTGGCCAAGCTTTGCAAAACGTCAAGGTGCATGCAGGCTACTTTGGTTCTACACAGCACAATGCATGGATATGCCTGCTAGTGCAAGTTGAGATTTAACACTGTCTCCTCCAAAATCAAGTGTTTAGGGTGGAGACAGACATGGAGAGAAAGGGGCGCGTTGACACTCACTGCGTGGCATCACTTGTCTGTGACTTATCACTGTGGCTGCACTACCAAGGCATATTTCAGTCACATGGCAGAATTCTCTAACTCCTACATCTTTTGCTGCTGTGTTTTATAGTTCATGAAATAGTTCCAGTATTGACAGACTTCAGATTAAAAAGAGTGAGTACGGGACAAAATGAGGAGAAATCGAATAGATTATAAGAGGAATATACCACCCTTCCACTGCATCAGGATAAAATCCAAATGCAGAGTTTATGATTTATATCTGGGAAATGCTGGAGTTTTCAGAAGAACGATATTTGCCTCTCAAGTGGGACCCGGGCTTGTTTCTATTAGACTCATAAAGTTTTTTGCTACATAAAACTCTTGGCTCAGCCGGGCTCGGTGGCTCAGCCTGTAATCCCGCGCCTTTGGGAGGCTGAGGTGAGTGGATTGCCTGAGCCTGCGGGTTCGAGACCCGCCTGGGCAACTTGGCGAGACCACATCTCTACAAGAAATAAAAAATCAGCTGGGCATGGTAGCTTGTGCCTGTAGTTCCAGCTACTTGGAAGGCTGAGGCAGAAGTAACACTGGAGCCCAGCAGGTCGAGGCTGCAGTGGCCGGGAGCGGCCACTGCACTCCAGTCTGGGCAAAAGAGTGAGACTCCAACTCAAGAAAAACAAAACAAAGCAAAAAAACAACTCTTGGCTCCAAGTAGAGGTTTTCTCTCTGGTATTTACATGAAATAAAGTATTATTACAATTTTGTGAAGGTTTCCCACAATTAAAACTAAAGTGTTTCATTGTCACCCATGAACTGATACATTTCCTGTCAGTTGCTTGGAGACATTCTTCCAGAAGCCTTTACCCCTGTATGTCGTGATCATGGACTCCCTCAGCCTCACCTTCCACATGTCTGTATGGTATCATTTCTGCAGTGAGCGACTTGATCTGTGCCAGGACACACTCTGCATCCTTGGCCAAGGCAAAATATGTGCACCATGGGGTCCAGGCCGGGATTCTAGAAATACAGGACTTCTGTCCCTCATGGCTTCCATGGAAACACTTGGTATATAAAGGGCAATTTCTACTTGCCAACCAGACCTTCTGCATCACACTCGGGCTGTTGTGGTCTCATACAGGCCCCTTGACGTCTTTACCACCCGATCTTCCAGATTCTAGTCTCTGTGTTCTCCAAACTACATTCTGCCTTGTTGCCAAGATTTTTTTTATAAACACTCAAATCTGCTCAATTCTGCAGGATGGAGTCTGACTCCTCCACATTCCACAAGACTCCACAGGCACCTCATCTCTGTTACCTTCCTGCTTCCTCCAGGCTTGGGCTGTGTCAGCCTCTTCAGTGCACCTAAGAGACCAAGTCTTTATTTTTTTCTTTTGAGTCGGAGTTTTACTCTGTCACCCAGGCTGGAGTGCAGTGGCACAATCACGGCCACTGCAACCTCGACGTGCTGGGCTCAGATGATCCTTCCACCTCAGCTTTCCAAGTGCTGGAACTGCAGGTGTGTACCATGCCCATTCATTTTTTAAATTTATTGTAGAAACAAGGTCTCGCCAAGTTGTCCAGGCTGGTCTTAAACCCCTGGGCTCAGGCAATCCTCTTGCCTCTGCCTCCCAAAGTGCTGGGATTACAGGCGTGAGCCACCATGCCCAGTGGAACCCTGCCTTTTAAGCGGTGTGGCTTAGTCATCACGGCCTCCCACCGGCAAAGCCTGACTCATTATTCAGTTTAAAAGTTCCCAAAACTCAGGTTAAATTGCTTGCATCTCTGGTTGCAAAGCAATTTATATATATTTTCCCATGCAATGCAGCAATTTTATTTTAATTGCATATTTACATCTAACTCTTCTGTTACACCATGAGGGCCCTCAATCCTACCTTATTTATGCTAATTCTGAACACTGTGCCAGCTCAGGACCTTGGTGAAGAAATTGTAGGAGATGTGAATGAGCAAATGAGTGTATAGCACTGGTAAGCAGTGAGTGACTGGCAGCCTCAATCACAGACAGCCTAGGAGAACCAGCATTATGATAAGCTGGGAAACACGAGTGGCCTACAAGTATTTGGGGCCTCGTCCAGAGCAGCCCCAGACCCCAGGAAGCTGCCTGGCCTGGGTGAACCTGAGACCCGCTCATACCCCAGTCTGTGCGGTTCCCATGGGAGTGACCCTTCACCCAGCCTTGACTGCTCCCGCCTAGCTGCCTGAGTGCCCTCCATGCTGCCAGGTGGCAAGGATCTACTAGGGGAACCTAAAAAAACTGGAATTATTGTTTTGGGGGGTGGGCCCCTTGTAGTACAGGCTCCTCCCACTAGGAGAGTGTTTTAGGAACCCATTGGCATCAGAGTGCCGA
>NW_007162223.1:0-1159 GCF_000164805.1 Carlito syrichta
TACAAGTAATTCATTTGCATATTATGAAGAATCACGTTGTGTATCCTTATTTATTCTCATTGTGTCGTACTAAATCATTATTGGCATTTGTCATAAAAGATAATATCCATCATTTAAAACCATGAGACAGTTCGAGTCAATGAATTATAACACAGCAAACCCTTACTTCCCAAGCATCACGCCTCTCTTCCTGGCGCAGTACCAGGAACTTACCACTGGGCGGTGCCAGAGACCCGTCTCTTGTGCTTGGGTTCCGGTCTCCAGTTACTAGCGGCTCTCGCGGCTACTTCACATTTGTCGGCGCCTTGGGTGTGCCGCTTTGTGGTTACGTACGGGAAGCACACAGCCTTACTACGGTTGGTAAGCACTGCTATAACCCTCTGTATACGTTTTTAAAAAGGCATTTAGAATCCAAAAGGGATGTGATGATGTGAGACTCCATGACTGATAAAGTGTGTGTGTGCGTGTGGGTATGCGTGGACATGCATGTGCATATGTGTGTCCTGGACACATAAACCGTCAACTAAGAAGGAAGCTGGTGTCCTCTGCAGGACTTGCACGGTGCCTGGTCTGCTGGACTCCAAAGCCACAGTTCTCCCAGTTCAATCTGCCTCCTCCACAAGCTAACCCGCGGAGTCAAAATATGTGGTGTTAGCCGGGCTCGGTGGCTCAGCCTGTAATCCCGCGCCTTTGGGAGGCTGAGGTGAGTGGATTGCCTGAGCCCGTGGGTTCGAGACCCTCCTGGGCAGCAGAGACCTCATCTCTACAATAAATCAAAAAATCAGCCGGGCGCGGTAGCGCGCGCCTGTAATTCCGGCTACTCGAAGGCTGAGGCGGAAGGGTCGCCGGATCCCAGCAGGTGAGGCTGCGGTGGCCGGGAGCGGCCACTGCACTCCAGTCTGGGCGACAGAGTGAGACTCCAACTCAAAAAAAACCAATATGTGGTGTTGACCACCGTGTTGTTGCCACTTGTCCTCCACACGTGCTCTGGTCTGCTGTTGAAGAGCGGCATGGCAGAACAGGTGAAGCTGCTGACACAGGCCTGGATCTCCTTTTCCAACAAACAGAACCTTTCTCCCTCCCTTCCTCCCTCTCTCCCTGTTTCCTTCCTTCCCTCTTTTCTCTCTCCCTCCCTCTCTTCTTCCCTCCTCCCTCCCTC
>NW_007162223.1:2992-8186 GCF_000164805.1 Carlito syrichta
CAAAATATATGAATAGACACTTCTCAAAAGAAGACATGCGAACAGTCGACAGACACATGAAAAAGCACTCAACCTCACTAATTAACAGAGAAATACAAATCAAAACCACATTGAGATACTACCTTACCCCAGTAAGAATGGACATCGTTAATAAAATAATGGCAAGGATGCAGAGGAAAGGGAATGCTTCTATCCTGCTAGTGGGAGTGCACACTAGTTCAGCGTCTATGGAAAACTGTGGCGATTCCTAAAAGAACTAGAAATTGATCTCTCTCATAAGATCCCACAGTCTCCATACAGGGTGTACCCACAGGAACTCAAATTATTCTATAAAAAGGATACCTGCACATGAATGTGTATTGCAGCGCTATTCACAACAGCAAAAACGTGGACCCAACCATGCTTCCCATTGAAACTGAAAAAATGTGGTATATACACAGGATGGAATATTATGCAGCCATAAAGAAGGGCAAATATATGGACGCTGGCTGAATTTAGAGTCTATAATGCTCCGTGATCTATCACAGAAACAAATAACAGAGTACCAAATGTGCTTACTCATAAACGGACCCTGAACATTTGCCATCATACTATAAGAAAGAGATTTGTAGTAGCGGGATACTGCTGGTATGGGGATGGGGACACAATATCAATAAGGGAAGCTAATCTCAAACCAGGCAAAGTGGGGACCAAAGAGAGGCCCAGTCTTTACCTGTACGATGACCACTTGTAGACCTCATCCTGAATTGTACCCCACATCTTTAAAATAAAATAAATTTAAAATTTTTTAAATTAAAAAAATAGAACTTCCATAAATGAAAATGGAGTTATTAAAATTTTTATGCATTTCATTTTTTATTTTTTTAATTCAGTGAATGTATAAGAAGCAGAAGAAAGCACAGGTAAGTTTGAAGGTCACCCAGAGAGGTGAGCAGGAAGGCAAGATAGCGGTGATCAGGAAGGTAGCCATTCATGTCTCGCTGTGGGGCGCTGGGTGGACTGAGCCCCTTCCAAGCCCCGGACCCACCTCAGACCTGCCCGGCAATTGGACAGAGGCCGCGGGTCTCTCACTCTGCTTCTGGTCAGCAGCTAAGCCAGGCCAGGGCACTGTGGGAGCCCATCCTGGCAGGATGCAACCCCGCTGGCTGGCCCTCCACCATTTGACTGAGCTTGGTCAGGATGGAGGCAGCCTGTGTCCCTCCCACCCAGTCTAACTCATTCCCTGGAACCAGGCCTGAAACTTGCCCTTTCTTGGGTTCCCCCACACTAAGTCCCCTGAAGAGCCTGATCCCATGCTTTAATTCCATATGAATGTATTTTCTTTTATGTCTTTGAGTGATATTAATACTTGCTTTAAGCTGGGCTCGGTGGCTCAGCCTGTAATCCCATGTCTTTGGGAGGCTGAGGTGAGTGGATTGCCTGAGCCCACGGGTTCGAGACCTGCCCAGGCAGGTGAGACCTCATCTCTACAATAAATCAAAAAATCAGCCAGTCATGGTAGCACATGCCTGTAATTCCGGCTACTTGGAAGGCTGAGGTGGAAGGATCGCTGGAGCCCAGCAGGTCGAGGCTGCGGTGGCCGGGAGTGGCCACTGCACTCCAGTCTGGGTGACAGAATGAGACTCCAACTCAAAAAAAAAAAATACTCGCTTTAAAGTCACGATCTACTAATGACAACTTCTAAGTCTGTCTCTATTTAATGACTTTCTCTTGATATTGGATCCTATTTTTCTGTTCTCTTGAATCTTTTGCACTTTTAGTTCTATTCTAGACACTGTCAATATTCTGCTGTTTGGACTCTGAATTCTGTTATATTCCTCTGAAAAGTGTTTTGTTGCTGCTGTTGTTAGAGTGGGTTATTCACCTGGCTGGAACCAACTCAGGCCCTGCCTATGGGAGGCAGGTGGAGCTCAGTTCAGTTCTTTCATCCTTAGCTGGACTGCTTGAAGTCTGTCTTGCATCCACTTGCCCTGGGGTCATCCAGATATTAGGGCAGGGTATCTCTCTCTCTCTCTCTCTCTCTCTCTCTCAGATCTCCCTCATTTTCCTATCTGTGGTGACTCCCCTCCCCCCAGGCCCTCAGGTTCTTCAGATGAGGACAACTGCAGGCCACTTACTGGTGCTCTAACTGTTCCCATGACAGGAAGGAGCATGACCTTGAGCGGGCAGCTGTGGAGGAAGGATGATCAAAGTGCGATTCCTCTCTTCCAAGTGCCTATCCAACTCCAGAATCTGCCTGCCATGGGGCATGATGAGAACTTGTCCTACTCTGTGCTCTGAGTCATAAAATGGGGAACTAGCCCATGCCTGTAGTGCTGGAAACAGATCATGTTGATTTTCGACAGTCCATTGCTCAACATTCTACCATTTCCACGCCAGCTGTAACATCATCTGTAGCTTACAATCTGGCTTTATTCAAACCAGATGGGAGTATCTATACTATAGTAGTTAGCAAACTGTACAAGTAGAATCTCTTTTTTTGCAGGGAAGGGCAGTTAACAAGTACACTATTGCTCCATTCCATTTGCCATTTTCTTCCCTCACACTTTCCAGTCTTAGGTTGTGCTCCGTTGGGAACTGGCCACGGAGGCCCACTGAGTGTTAGGGATCAGGAAGGGCTGTTGACCTCGAGACCACTAGGATGTGTTGGGAGCTATTGACCCCATTTCCTCACCCTTTCTACTCAGCACTAACCAGATTAAGCTCCTGTGAGCTCAAAACATAAAAACTCTGAGACTGGGACAAACACAAGCTAACTTTAGAAGCTCATTGCTCTCATTCTTCCACAAGCTGCAGTTTTGGCTTTCACACAACTTATAATTCAAACTTGTGTCACATCTAAGAGCCTTAGTATTGGCCACAGGCTTCTGGGTCATGATGTTAGGATTTATTGAAGGTGTAAATTGTAGAATATAGTTTTAGAAGACAGTCATTTTGTTGAAAGAATGCAGGTAACCCACTGTGAACTTTGGACTGGGCCACATTCCAAACATTCTGGGATGGGCCACTTTTGTTTGTAAAGTAAATACTGAAGCTTCTATAGAATTGCTTAACTTGGCATAAATCAATCAGCTTAGGATGAAAAAGTTTTATAGAATATGTCAGTCAAGGATTAGGTTATCCTTTGTTATGGGATTTTAAGATTCTCATATGAAAAGGGTTTAAAGGTAATCATTGATTAAGTTTTCATGGATTAAGGTTTCTGGTGGGTGGGGGATGCCCCTCCCACATCTCACTTTGTGTATAAAAAAATCCGTTGTAATTCCCAATAGCACACATCGCTTCTGCACTAGACCAGAGTCCAGTCTCTTTCTTTCTCTCTCTCTCTCTCTTTCTCTCTTCTTCCCCCCAATCACTGACACCGTCTCCACCTTTGGGGTACCCTGAACCCGACTGGAGCTGGTACCCTGTAGTGCTCCAGGCAGTTACTGCATATCTATGAATGTGTGTGTGTGTGTCTCTCTCTCTCTGTGTGTGTATGTGTTTGTGAGAGAGAGAGAAAGAGAGAGAGGGAGAGTGTGTGTGTGTGCTAGCAGTAGTACTCTACAAAAATCAGCCTCACAAGAGAACTAGTAGTCATCATCCAAAGAAAGCTGTGTCTGCCAGGAGCCCACTGAGCCATCATTGTCAGCAAAGCTCCTCAGTCCTTCATGGGTAGAGAGTCACTGTCTCTCCTCTGAGTGTGGTTTGAGTCTCTATTTCTACAAAAGACTCTTCCGACTCCATTAACTTCTCTACTCATTTCTGAGATGTTAATTTTGGTCTGATCAATTTCAGTGTTTACAGAAGAGCTTTCTAATTAATGTGTGCCTTAAAAAGTAATATATTTCAGCATTTATTAAAACTAAAATGCATGTATGCCCAACCATAGGAGAGGGGAGTTTCCCACATGCTCTCTCCACAGACTAGCTCATTCGTCTTAAGAAACACATACATTTTCAAATCCCAGAGGGTACCCGTCAGACTCATATTTTAGCATGAAGACTAAACTTAACTTCGTGTGGTGCATATATCACTCCTTCACTCTTTTCTTCAAAAATAATTATTAACTGTTTGAATACTATGCAAGTAAACAAATATATTCTTAACTCACTACAAGAACTCATATGTCCTTAAGTAAAGGAATCCCTCCATGTAATGACCCTAGTAGCGAAACTCACTAGGGAGAGTATTCATAAAGTGTCTGGCTGTACATGTAACACTTGAGCTGATATTTAAAGATCAGGTGTGGTGGCTCAAGCCTGTCTTCCCAGCACTCTGGGAGACTGAGACGCGAGGATTGCCTGAGCCCATGGGTTTGAGACCAGCCTGAGCAACTTAGTGAGACCACCTCTCTACAATATATCAAAAAAATTAGCTGGGTGTGGTAGCACACATGTGTAGTTCTGGCTACTTGGAAGGCTGTGGCAGAAAGATCTCCTGAGTCCCGCAGGTTGATGCTTGGGGTGGCCGTGAACATGCACTGTAAACCAACCTGGGCGACAGAATGAGACTCTGACTCAAAAAATAAACAGATAAATAATAAAGGATGAGAAGAAATTTTAGGGTTGAAGAATTAAGAAAAAAACACTTCAAGCAGAAGGAATCCTGTCCTACATTCCCTAAGATAGGAGGGAGAGTTTCAGCCCCCCGAAGCAACTAGAAGAAGACCATGTGGCTGGGGTTTAGTAAGCATGTGATGGTGACGCAGACAGGTGAGGGCAAAGGCAGGAAAAGGGGTGTCATGGAACGTGTCAGGCCAAGTAATGGTCAGATTCTGCAGTGGAAAGACTCTGAAAGGTCCTTCAGGAGTGGCCAGGCATGATACACTGGGTAAGGAGATAACCTACCTACCGGTGCCAGAGAATTCCAGAAGACAGATGCGGACCTGGAGGAGTCCAGGGGATCCTCAGGGAGCCCTGCAGTTGCACAGGTAGCAGATTTGCCACTGGGACCATGTTGTGGCAGTGGAAATGTGGATGTGGACCACAGAGCCGGTCAGTGGACCGTGCTATAAGAAACTGCACTAGGAGAAAGGAACACCTCTACACTGCCAGTGGGAATGCAAACTAGTGCAACCTCTTTGGAAAACATTGTGGCGATTTCTAAAAGAACTAGACATTGGCCTTCCATATGACCCAGCCATCCCCCTATTAGGAATATACCCAGAAGAACTCAAATCATTCTACAAAAAAAAAAAGATACCTGCACATGC
>NW_007162224.1:0-326 GCF_000164805.1 Carlito syrichta
GCTAGCTATGTAGCAAGCTACTTAATTCAACTGGCAAGAAAGCAGGTCAGCTAGTTAGGAGAGCAAGTTAACTCAGTTGGCTAGCCAGTTGGCTAGCCAGGAAGTGACCTAGTTAAGTCAGTTGACTGGTCAGATGGCTAGCTAATTAAGTCAGCTAGTTAAGATAGCTGGCTACAGAGGTAGAGAGCTAGTTACATCAGCTAGCTAGCCAGGTGTATAACTTGGTAAGTCAGCTAGTTTAGTCACCTGGCTGACCAACTCCCTAGCTCGTTTATCAAGTAGTTAATTCAGCCTGCTTACCAGCTTCCTAGCTAGTATAGTCACCT
>NW_007162225.1:0-839 GCF_000164805.1 Carlito syrichta
AGCTAGTTAGCTAGGTAATAAAAGTCACCTGGCTAGAAAAGCTGACCAGCTAGGTATTTCAGCTAGTATAGTCAGCTGACTAATCAGCTGGCTAGCTAGTTATGTCAGCTCATTAAATCCGTTGTCTAGCCAGCTGGTTATCAAGTTAAAAAGCTTGTTACATGGGATGTGTAGCCATCTGGCTCGCTAGTTATTTCAGGTAGTTAAGTCAACAGGGTAGCTAGGTATCTAGCTAGTTAAGTCAGCTAGCTATATGAGAGCTAGTTAGCTACCTAGCTAGCAAGTTGAATCAGCTAGTTACATCAGCTGGCTAGCTAGGTAGCTAACTAGTTAAGTGAGCTATTTATGTCAGCCGGGTAACTAGTTAAGTTAGTTAGTTAAGTCAGCTGGAGAGCCAGCTGCCAAGCAGGATAGCTAGCCTTAAGTCAGCTTGCTAGCCAGTTGGCTAGCTAGTTAATTCACGTACATAACTCAGCTCACTGGCCAGCAGGATAGCTAGTAAGTTAGGTAGTTAAGACAGCTGACAAACCAGTGAGCTAAGTAGGTAGATTGCCAGTTAAGTCAACTGGATAGCCAACCATCATCTATTTATGTCAGCTAGCTAAATCAACTAGTTATCCAGCTGTCTAGCTAGGTAGCTTGCAAGATAAGTCTGCTGGCTAGCTAGCTGTGTACTTCGTGAAGTAAGCTAGTTAAGTCAGCTGGCTAGCTGCCAGCTAGTTATGTATCTAGGCAATTAAGTCATCTTGCTAGCCAGCTGGCTAGCTAGATAGCTAGCTAATTATGTCAGCTGTCTTGTCATCTTTCTAGCTAGTTAAATCACCTAGTTAAGTCAGCTG
>NW_007162226.1:0-1498 GCF_000164805.1 Carlito syrichta
CTAGAGTGTGAAGCATGAATGACTGGGCAGAAAAATGACTGGACAAAAAGAGGATGGGCTAATAGCAGTAGACTGAAGGGCATGTGGAAGAACCCAGCAATACCTGTCTGTTCAGACTCCTCTTGGCCTGTTTAGTGTTTCTTCCATCCAGGTATAGGGCAGGATCTTCCCTGGAATGGAGTTCTTATGACCTACAATCAAATGAGGTAGGATAGAGAATTTATTTATGGTCAGTTCTTAAACAGAAAGGCAGGGAAAAGTTAAGAGAAGCATTTCCAGGTTTTTATGACTGGCGTTGGTGAACAGTGCTCCTGGTGTTTACCACAACCTTGGAGAAGTGGTATCTTTGTTTCTATGGTTTGTTTTGGGGCAAGGGTGAGGTTTAAAGTGTTTGGGGTAAGGATGAGGAACAGAAGAGCAGAGAAGGTCACTTTGGGTATCATTTTCTAAGCCCCAATAGTAAGAAGAGGACCATAAAAGAACATTAGGGGAAAATTGGTGGAATTTGAAAAAACATGGTTAGTTAATAATGAACGAAAGTTAGTTATGAAGAAAGCTCCACAGTAATGTTAATGGGGACACTAGGGGAGGAGTACAGATAAACTATTATTGTAAATTTTCTGTAAATCCATTCCAAAATAAAATTTTTAAGTATACCAGGTTAACTTTTTATTGATACTTTTCTGATAATTAAGCATGTAAAAGAGTTGCTTTTTAGTTCTCACTTCCCTTTCAGCACTAAGCTGTAAGATCAAGGTGTCAGCCATGATGAAGCAGAAAAAAGTATCCATAGCTGCTGGCACATTTTGACTAAGAGCAACGATTCAGTCTGTGATGTGTCAGCCATGGTGGTATGATACAACCCTGATCAAACAATGGATTCTTACTTCTGGCTTTTGTCTTTGGCAGTGATGCCACTAAACTAACTGATAACAACTTAGTGTCAAAGAAATTCCTAATTTCCAATTAATGTTAACAATACAATTTTTCCTATCACTATCCCTCATACAATATAAGGGATAGGGACTTGATAAATTTTTCTCAGGGATTCAGCTGATTTATTGTCCTCATGCTGAACCTATCAGATGAATTTCAGGGTTGAAATTTTTAGTGATTCAGGTTTTAAACATGAATGTTTATTCTCTTCTCTGTACTGATCAAACCATGTAGGCTAAAATGATGGCAGCTTCATGAAGTGTCTCCTTGAATAAGACTGTACTAACTTTTGTTTTACCAAAAGTGAGTCTGCTTTCCAGTGCTGTGTTCTTGACATGAAGTAGCCCTTTTCATTCCAACTCCAAAATCTGCTGTCTTAGCTTGGAAGGAACACCACTAACTTGGAAAGCACAGTGCGAGCAGGCATCATGATACTGGAAAACAAGATCCTAGGCAAGATGCTGAGGTAGGACACATTCAAGGGCTTGAGGAGATGACTTGTTTTATAAACATTCAGTGCAAAATGAATCACTAGAGCAGGATAAACTTAATGTCCTCTATA
>NW_007162227.1:0-417 GCF_000164805.1 Carlito syrichta
AGGAAATAAGTGGAGTGGAGTGGAAGGGAATATAATGGAATGGATTGGAGAGGAATAGAATGGAATGGAGAGGAGTGGAATGGCATGGAGGGGAACCGAATGAAGTGGAATGGAATGGAATGGAGAGGAGTGCAAAAGAGTGGAGAGGTATGCAATGGAATGGAATGGAATGGAGAAGAATGGTATTTAATGGAAAGGAAGAGAGAACAAGGGAATGGAATGGAATGGAATGGAATGGAATGGAATGGAATGGAATGGAGAGGAGTGGAATGGAATGGAATGGAATGGAATGGAGAGGAGTGGAATGAAATGGAATGTTACGGAATGGAATGGAATGGAATAATGAGGAATGGAATAGAGAGGTATGGAGAGAAGTGGAATGGAATGGAATACAGTGGAATGGAATGGAATGGAATG
>NW_007162228.1:0-524 GCF_000164805.1 Carlito syrichta
GTATGGAGAGAAGTGGAATGGAATGGAATACAGTGGAATGGAATGGAATGGAATGGAATGAAGAGGAATGGAAAGGAAAGGAGATGATTGGAAAGGAATGTAGAAAACTGGAATGGAATGCATTCTAATGGAGAGGAACTGAATGGAGAAGAGTGAAATGACAAGCAAAGAATTTGAATGAAGAGGATTGGATTGGAATGAAAAGGAATGGCATGGAATGGAGAAGAATGGAATGAAATGGAGTGGAATCAGGAGAAATTTAATAGAGAAGAATGGAATGGAAATGAACACAATGGAAAGGAAGGGAGAGGAATGGACTGAAGTGGATGGAGTGTAATGGAATGGACTGGAATGAAATTGCATGCAATGGAATGAAATGGAATGGAATGGAATGGAATGGAATGGAATGGAGATGAATGGAATGCAAAGGAATGGAATGAATAGGAATGGAATGGAAAGGAATCGAATGGAATATAGTAGAGTGGAATTTAATGGAGTGGAATGGAATGGAATGGAGAGGAAAG
>NW_007162229.1:0-985 GCF_000164805.1 Carlito syrichta
CCATCGAGTGAGCTGATGGGGGAGATGCCTTAATTAGTTGGCCAGTGAGAGAGCTATTTGTGAGCTGACTTAACTAATCGGCTGGTGAGCAAGCCGACTAGTTAGCTCTCCTGTTGTCCTGCGAACAAGTCGAAGTGTTATTTGAACTTTTGGCAGGCGAGTGAGCTGACTAGTTTGCTGACCGGTTGGAAGGTGAGCAAGCAGACTAGTTAGCTGACCTAATGGAAAGCAAGCGAGGCCACTAGTTATCTGATCAGCTTTCTGTGTTGCTAGCCCACTATTTAGCTAAGTAACTAGCTGATTATAGTTAACTATAGTTAATTATAGTTAACTAGCTGATTAAGTAAATAGCTGATTATACTTAAGCTGACTTAACTATATAGCTGACTAGTTAGCTGGATATGTGGCTGACATAACTAGCTATCAAACTATCTATCTATCTATCTAACTGACTTAACTAGCTAGCTAACTTGCTAGTTAGCTGACTAGCTGACTTAACTATCTAACTTATTAGTTAGCTGAATAGATAGCTGACTTAAATAGCTAGCTGACAAGCTACCTGACTACCTAGCTGATTTAACTAGCTAGTTGAATAGTTAACTGACTTGCTAGCTGACTTAACTAGCTAGCTGGCTAGCTAGCTGACTTAACTAGCTGACTAGCGTATTGGCTGGCTAGCAGGCTAGTTTCCTGACTTAACTAGCTAGCTACCTGGTTGGCTAGATGGCTAGACAGCTGGCCTAACTAGCTAGCTACCTGGCTGGCTAGTTGGCTAGGCAGTCAGCTAGCTAGCTAGAGGGCTGGCCAGCTGGCTAGCTAGTTGAATTATATAGCCAGCCGACTGGCTGGATAGTGTGATAGCCAGCTGGCTTAACTATCCAGCCACCCTGCTGGTCAGCTGGCTACCCAGCTGGCTTAAATAGATGGTAACCTACCTGTCCAGCCTGTTAACCAGCCATCTTAACTTGCCAGCCACCTAGCTAGG
>NW_007162230.1:0-770 GCF_000164805.1 Carlito syrichta
AGCTAGCCAGCTGGCGAACCCAGCTGAATTAACTGGCTGACTTAAGTGGATAGCCATCTGGCTAGCCAGCTGGCACAACTAGCTAGCCACCAAGATAGCCAGCAGGTTAACCAGCACTATTAACTAGCTGACTTAACTAGATAGCCAGCGGGTTAGCCAGCTGACTTAATTAACTAGCTACCTACCAAGCCAGGGGGCTAGACAGTTGACTTAACAATCTGACTTAACAAGCTAGACAGCTGGCTAGCCAGCTGAATTAACTAGTTGGCTACAAGCTAGGCAGATGGCTAGCCACTTGAATGAACTAGCTAACTTAACCAGCTAAGCAGCTGGCTAGGCAGCAGACTCAACTAGGTGACTTAACTTGTTATCCAGTTGGTTAGCCAGCTGACTTAACTAGCTGACATCACTAGATAGCCAGGTGGTTAGCCAGCTTACTTAAATAGCTAGCTACCTACATATCACACTGGCTTCCCAGCTGACTTATCTAGCTGATATAAAGAATTAGCCAGCTGGCTAGCCAGCAAACTTATCTAGCTAGCTATCTTACTAATCAGCTGGCAAGCCAGCTGACTTAACTAACTTACTCAACTAGTTAGGCTGCTGACTTAACTAATTGAGTTAACTAGGTAGCTACCTACCTGGCCAGCTGACATACATAGTTGATTTAACTAGCTAGCTACCTAGCTAGCTATCATATAGCTAGTTGACTTAACAAGCTGACTTAACTAGTTAACTCACTGACATATCTAACTGATGTAACCAGTTAG
>NW_007162231.1:0-906 GCF_000164805.1 Carlito syrichta
AAGTTCGCCATGTTTGTGTCTACTAAGTCAAGATATAGCACCAGAAGTGGCTCTAGTGAGGTCACAGGTATACAAAAAAGAGTCCTGTACATAAACCCAAGAATGAGTCCAAGGCCTGACACTGAGATTAAAGAGTCTGATTCAACAATTCTTTTATGTCAAAGTCAATGTCAAAACACTTCCACTTATACCAGCTTCATCAGACAAGAGAAAATTCGGGTTTCACTTAAAGAATCACCTGACACCTTCAGTAATGAAAGGAAACAGAGGACTTCTAATCAATTTTCCTTTTTTAAAAGGAAAGTTAAACTCGTACCCATTTTTGAACTACTGTTCTATTCAGAGAACTATTATTCATAAGTTAAGTATCCATTTCTAAGTTCTTATGAACATAATGCAGGAGACAGCCATGGAGTACCCAAGAGTTAAGCAAAAGCGCTGGCCTTGTGGTCTGCATCACTTCCCTGGGAATAAACCGGTTTTGCTCAGGCATCGTAGAAGCATTGCTGCAAATGCCACCAGCATTACTTGAAGCAGAATAAACCACATGATGCTCTCTGTCCACGTACTCTTGGACTGTTATCCTTCCTTTCATCATTACTAATCTCTTAACTAGAACCTTTACAACTTTTTAAAGTCCAAGGTTTTACAGCAGCATTTTAAGGTAAAGAATTTTGAGAAAATAATATTTAAAGACTCACCCTTTAATGAGAGTGAAAAAGAAAATCACAAGCTAGGTATTTAGCAAAAGAGCAGGTGCAATGGCCTGTAATCCCAACACTTTGGAAGGCTGAGGAGGGAGGATTGCTTAAACCCAAGAGTTCAAGGCTGGGATGAGCTGTGATCATGCCACTGCATGCCAGCATGGGTAAAAGAGTGGGACTCTGTTTCAGGGGGTGTGGCGGG
>NW_007162232.1:0-816 GCF_000164805.1 Carlito syrichta
CTGAGATTAAGAGTCTGATTCAACAATTCTTTTATGTCAAAGTCAATGTCAAAACACTTCCACTTATACCAGCTTCATCAGACAAGAGAAAATTGGGGTTTCACTTAAAGAATCATCTGACACCTTCAGTAATGAAAGGAAACAGAGGACTCCTAATCAATTTTCCTTTTTTAAAAGGAAAGCTAAACTCTTACCCATTTTTGAACTACTGTTCTATTCAGAGAACTATTATTCATAAGTTAAGTATCCATTTCTAAGTTCTTATGAACATAATGCAGGAGACAGCCATGGAGTACCCAAGAGTTAAGCAAAAGCGCTGGCCTTGTGGTCTGCATCACTTCCCTGGGAATAAACCGGTTTTGCTCAGGCATCATAGAAGCATTGCTGCAAATGCCACCAGCATTACTCGAAGCAGAATAAACCACATGATGCTCTCTGTCCACGTACTCTTGGACTGTTATCCTTCCTTTCATCATTACTAATCTCTTAACTAGAACCTTTACAACTTTTTAAAGTCCAAGGTTTTACAGCAGCATTTTAAGGTAAAGAATTTTGAGAAAATAATATTTAAAGACTCACCCTTTAATGAGAGTGAAAAAGAAAATCACAAGCTAGGTATTTAGCAAAAGAGCAGGTGCAATGGCCTGTAATCCCAACACTTTGGAAGGCTGAGGAGGGAGGATTGCTTAAACCCAAGAGTTCAAGGCTGGGATGAGCTGTGATCATGCCACTGCATGCCAGCATGGGTAAAAGAGTGGGACTCTGTTTCAGGGGGTGTGGCGGGGGAAACAGTATTTAACAAAAGAAAAATGTGAG
>NW_007162233.1:0-896 GCF_000164805.1 Carlito syrichta
ATGAGCCAAAAAAAAAATGATTACCTTAACAAAAAGAAAAGCAAATATCAATATTTACTAAGCCTCTGCTATATTTGGAGTACAATCACATAAACAATCACAGCACAACTTCAAAACGATATTCTGTTATTAATTGCCAAGGAAAAGATGGCCACAGTAAGACAAGGAGAATGTAACTGATGTACCCAAGATTATATGCCCCCAACAGTGAAAATGTATGTGGAACCAGGTAACGTGTCTGGGTCCTGTGCTCAGTACCTACATGACTACTGCTTCCCACAGAGAGAGGGATGACTAAAAAGCATGCCTCAAATGATCACCCTTTCACTCGATCCCTGTGAGAATCCATTAAAAACTATGATCATGTTTGTTCTCTAGGTGGGGGACTGGAGCTCACAGAGACTGATCTCCAGTGAAAACCAGGGAGTTACAGCACTGCCATCATCAGTGGGGCAGGAGGGCAACAGAATGCAGCAGGACAAAAAGCACACAAAGTTTAAAAATGTAAAGTGACAGAGAGGGGCTAAAAACAGCTAAAATTATTTCTTTTAAAGATCAACCTGCAGGCTCCAAATCTGATAGACATGAGGCTTGAGAAAACTAAACAGCCTTTACTAGTTAGCAGCAAAGTATGCTGCTAAAAGCAAGTGAATGTTTGAACAAAGATGGATAAAGGTGCTTTCCTGGAAATGCAAGATAGTAACCAATTCACAATCTTACCCCAAATCCTCTCTTTGTGAAGTCATCAGTTTACAACCCCTGCTTGTTAAGCACATCCTGGAGACAATTTGTTCTTTGAAAATCTGGTTTTGCTAAGTACAACCTTGCAAATTCCAAAGAAAAATGTATAGCCATGCAACCTGCCCCCCACCCCCTTACCAAGCTAACATATAAAA
>NW_007162234.1:0-778 GCF_000164805.1 Carlito syrichta
GTTCTATTGCACAATTATATTCACAAAAATCATAAGCAGAGGCCAGGTGCAGTGACCCAAGTCTGTAATCCCAGCACTTCAGGAGGCAAAGGTAAGAGGATTGCCTGAACCCACGGGTTCAAGACCAGTCTGGGCAACTCGGTGAACACTCATCTCTACAATAAATCAGAAAATCAGTTGGGTGTGGTAGCGCGAGTTTGCAGTTCTGGCTACTTGGAAGGCTGAGGTGGAAGGATTGTCCCAGCAGGTCGTTGCTGGGTGGCCATGAGCGCGTGTCACTGCACTCCAGCCTGGGCAACAGAGTGAGACTCCAACTCAAAAAAAGAAAAAAGAAAAGAACAATTATAAGTAGATTCACATAAAAGTTTAATTCCAAGTTTAGAATACGTAGTAATAGCATGCCAAATATAACATTACAAAGGTTGCCTATAGAAAGCAAAAGGAAGGACCTGGGGAATGGGAATAACAGGAAACTATATACTCATGCACACTTCCAGGCACACATGCATGCACGCATAATACATACATATTTAAATGCAAGTACCCATGCATATATGCACAAAACAAGTGAGAGATCTATATGGACTAATGATGATAGTGTACCATAAATTGAGGAGTTGGCAAACAGAACATTCTACATCTGAGTGTAAAAATTATAAAAGTAGCTGAGCTTCGTGTCTCAGTCCGTAATCTCAGCATTTTGGGAGGCCAAGGTGAGTGGATTGCCCAAGACCTTGTCTCTACAAAAATAAAAATAAATTATAAAAGTAAATCATCC
>NW_007162235.1:0-7008 GCF_000164805.1 Carlito syrichta
CGGGATTACAGGCTGAGCCACCGAGCCAGGCAAGATCTTTGTTTTAAGGGCTTTGTATCACATACCATACATACCTAGAACAACTTGGGGCATGCAACAGATGCTCACAAAACACATGGTGAGATGAAACTATGAATGTAGGAAGGTGCCATGTATCATAAAAAGAGAACTGAACTTGGAGTCTGGACATCTAAGCTGCAGTCATAACTAGGCATGTGATATCAACAACCACTTAACCATTCAGTGTCTCCATTGTCTCATTCATAAAACTGGATAACAGACTGCCCTTTGTGACACATTTCACACAACTAACTCAAGAATCAAATAGATTACTATCCATGAAGTTGCTTCAGAATTTTTAGTGACAGAACATCAGAAGTTATTGGTATTGTAGTGAGGTTCTGTGGTTCGGGTGATGATGGAGATGACACCAATCTACTGCTGCTGAAATGCTGTGAGTAATTTTACCAGTAATTGTCCTGATTGTGCTTTCCTCAGTTTTGGCTCTCCTTAAAAACCAGTGCCTGTATGTGTCAACTGACTAGCTGGAGAGACGATCAGCATTCCAATTTAGTTCAGAACAGGGTTAACTAGCCTCATATGTAGACTGAATGAAGGACCCTGACTTCGTTAACACCAGGCTTCAGTCAACAGTCACATAAACACGTGTGTGTGTGTGCACGCACGTGTATACTCATGTGCATGCACATGTATTCAATAAACACAATTTTTATTAAAATAAAGAAGAGATGTACAAGGTCCTTCTGCTTGCCTGTAGTGCATACATAGATTGTTTTCATTTGTATATGTGTACAGACAAAACACATGCATGTCTTCGTCTTCTTTTCCAAGTGGCACACCTCAACATTACAGTATAGTCAGACATTGGCATTGAAACACCTTTTAAATATTAGTAAAAGGCTGCCTTTCTACACTGTATTAAGTAGCTGCTTGCTTATGAGTATCTCGTTTTTCAGAATGACAGCTGTATTTTCTCCTGTTTTGACATTGAGTCTGATCTTGGTGAATAGCTCATATCCATTAAAGTGCTATTACAACACTGAATGACTGCCAGAATACTTCCTGATCAGTTTTAAAAGCCAGCTAGCTGACATCATCTAATTGCAACAGCAAAAAACAAATCCTTGGGGAATAAAATGAAATTTTTAAACATTTTTAAGGCAGTATATTAAACATAAACCCTAAAAACTATTTGAATAAGAATTATAAGCTACAGAAATAGAAAGGTGGAAATAATATTTTCTGCTCTTTGAAAACCCTTACACTTGCATATTGGCAATAGTCTCATATACTCCTTAAATTTACCATTTCGTCAATCCCTGAGTTTGAATTCCAACCATTACATAACTTAAAAAAGCAGCACCGAAAACAATCACCAGAGAGTGCAATTGTGCTCACCATTAAATTTAGTTCTATAAAATTTAAGACTGAATTCAATCATCTTTCTGTTTTTGCTTCAATGGTTGAAATCCAAATGTTCAGGTTTACTTTTTACTTTCCTCAACAGTCAGACAATATGCATATTTTTAAAGCTACAATGCCAGCATTTTAGACTTACATTTATTAAGCATTCCCAAAGGGAGGTAAAACTCACTGAGACAGTTAAGACCACTTGAATCAACAGTTTAATTGGAGCAGTCTGATTCAAAGTTGTAATTCTGCCACTACTCTGCCAACAATACCAACAAATACATAATGCATAAACTGGTATCACCCATTTGGAGAGCAAATATTTAAAGGATGTAGTTTGTCAATATAATTAATCATCAGGGATGGTTTTCTTAATGGGCAGCACTCAGTTCTTCTCATTTCGGTTTTGCCATTCAGTCTTTCCACACCTTTATTATGCCAATAACACTCATTCACAATTTGGAGTGGGCTGTCTCAACTGCAGATTCAACTCCATTTGATCAGGAGGTTCAGTGGTCCTCAATTCCTTCCAAGATCATGTGCCACAACGTCAAAGAGTCTGAACAAAGGCATAGAAATGCTAAATTTCCAACTCGTGTTTTACAGAATGTGATAGTGAATAATACATCATATTTTTAAAAACCTTCAGAATATGAGTCTCCTTAATAAAAGAGAACTATTAATGGAAATATTGAGCTAATAAAAAATCATTATTCATTTTGAAGTCAAGAGCTCTCCTAAGAAACTGAAACCTATGCTACAAACAGTCTTCTCTAGATTATTAGATGATCTCATTCACTTTTGATCAAAGTCTCCCTCCATTTTTGTTTAAAAGACTCTCTTCACTTTTTGATCCATTTTTAAATATTAAAATTGATATTATTCTAAGAAACGGACTCTCTATCCTCTTCCCCTTTTAAATAGTCAGTGCTTCCCATTGCATAGAGGAGAAAACCCCTGTCACTTCACCTGACATACCAGCTTTCCAAGTGCTCCTGTGCCAAACTCTCCTCCCCCCTTGCTCCCATGCCCCCCTCTCCCCACCTAGCCCAACCATGCAGTTCTCTCTTCTTCCAGCACTTCAAGTCCTTCCTCAGCACTGCCTTTGCACATGTTGTACTCCTTGGCTAAACAACTTCTGAACACTTCCAATTAATCAAACGCCTGCTCTGGCTTCAAGTATCTCCCCCATCATCTCCTCTACCATGCTTTCGATTGTCCCAGGTAAATGTTTTATTCCTTCCTTGTTCCCATGGTCATGGTACCTGCACACAACCACTCTATGCCAGAATGTATATATGACTATTTAACTTCTCTATCTGTTTATATGGTTAACAGCCATATATACTAGCTCTGGAGGGGAAAAAAATTCATTCCACAGAGTCCAAATATATCCCTAAATGACAAAAATGATCTGATCCCAGCATGGAAAGAAAAAAGTAGCAGAAGAATGGCATCTCTAGCACCAAGGTCACTTCTGGTTTTCCTTTATGGTGACCTTCACTCACTTGTTCTTTTTCTTATTACATCATTCCCACCACTGGGCAAGCTTTTCCCTTGTAGAGTAGACTTATCAAAAATCTATCTATCACAGTTTAAAAATAGGGAATACCTGGGGTTCAGTCACAAAGCAACACAGAAATGACAAAGAAAAATGTCAATGAATGACATTGAGGCTGAATCACAGAAAAATCTCAATTTTTGTTTTTCAAATCTCTATGTTGCTCTGAAAGGTAAAGCTAATGCTTATGAGGTATAAATACATTTCAGACTTGGAGGCAAAGACCAAATGTCCAAAAAACAGACAGTAACTAAGATTCACTACAGAGACTTAAGTGTAACCTACATGATGGTCCAAGGTATGAGGTGCTAAGTTTACCCTCAATAAACTTCTTAAGTTCATTTTTTAAAGTGACCTTTTATGAGCAACTATGTGTTGAGTAGAAGTAACCTAGGTTATATTAGACTGAAAACTCACTACTACTATACATGTGATTTTGTTCTTCTTTTATAGGTTTGACTATACTGTGGACATAGTATCATGTGACACAGAAAAGAAGGTACAAGAAAAGTTGTAACTGAGGTCAGTTATTTGTGCCAATCCCCATCTCCTTTATATCCAGTCTATTACTCTCAGCACAGGTTAGCCTCCCCACATACTGTTAAAAATATGTATATTGCTTCTGGGAGGTCTACTGCCCCCTGTAAATTCACATATTAAAGGGTAGCATGGAAGGGAAAGGAATCTGTAATAGAGTCATTTATAGCCAAGCACTAAATCATATAATACAGAAAATAAATGTAGATGACTTGGAGGATGGGGGCAAATATATTACCTCTCCTCAATAAGCATTCATAAAATAAAATGGGATCTTCAAGCGGCCAAAATTAAGTGGAAGTTTGCTAAAGAAAATCAGATGGGGGGAGGGGAAAGAGAGAGAGAGAAAAACACCAATTTTACCTACTCTGAATAAGCAGTTAGTGGGGGGGGGGAAGCTTTTTATTTTAAGGGAGGGGCTGGAAAATTAGAATTAAAAAATGAACAGAAATGAACAGACTACCGCTTTTCCAGTGATTCCTATTCCTCCTGACTCAGTGCCCAATCATGTCTTTCTGTGAACTGCCTTGCTGTTTTGCCAAAAGAGAAAACTTACTTTCCATCTATGTAAACTCCTAGAAGGGGGGAGAGCAGGAAGACAACTCAATTCAGCCCAAGAAAAATATAACTCTTGTGCATATCTCCAAGTATCTGACAGTGGCCCAATCCCCTGCCGACGTTGGTGGTCTGGGTTGGAAGCTATGATATGATTGAGGAATTAGAAGCGTTTTGCTAACCTCCCCTCCCTGTGTCAAATGGAGGAAATGATACACTTACCAAGCAGGAAGGAAGGGCTTGAAGCATATCACATTTAACACCACCCCTTTCCTGATGCTGGCAGATCCCAGAGAGTCCCTGGAATTTAGCTACAAAGGATGAAGCCTTGCTAGACTGTAATGAGAGGAAGAGTTTCGATGTTACAGGGGGAAAAGGAAGGAAGGAGTGATGAGAAAAGGATGAGAAATTCTGAGTTCTGAATTCAAGAAGCCAAACCTCTTTCTTTACATGAAATGCTAGTTAGCCGGGCTCGGTGGCTCAGCCTGTAATCCCGCGCCTTTGGGAGTCTGAGGTGAGTGGATTGACTAAGTCCGCGGGTTCGAGACACGCCTGGGCAGCGAGACCTCATCTCTACAATAAATCAAAAAATCAGCCAGACGTGGTAGCGTGCGCCTGTAGTTCCGACTACTCGGAAGACTGAGGCAGAAAGATCGCCGGATCCCAGCAGGTCGAGGCTGCGGTGGGTGGGAGTGGCCACTGCACTCCAGTCTGGGTGACAGAGTGAGACCCCACCTCAAAAAAAAATGAATTCAAGAAGCCAAACCTTCTTATCTTTACATGAAATACTAGCATGCCTGGGCTCGGTGGCTCAACCTGTCATCCCATGCCTTTGGGAGGCTGAGGTGAGGGGATTGCGTGAGCCTGCGGGTTCGAGACCCACCTGGGCAGCGAGACCTCATCTCTACAATAAATCAAAAAATCAACTGGGCATGGTAGGGCATGCCTGTAATTCCAGCTACTCAGAAGGCTGAGGCGGAAGGATCGCCGGAGCCCAGCAGGTCGAGGCTGCAGTAGCCGGGAGCGGCCACTGCACTCCAGTCTGGGTGGCAGAGTGAGACTCCAACTCAAAAAAAAAAAAGAAATGCTAGTTAACAAAAGCACTAAAAATGTACAAGAAGGACTAACAATATATTTAAACTAGCTGTCTAATGAATGAGTAAACTACAGTTAAGAGGAAGATTGCATAGTAGAAGTGAACAAACTGGAAACAAGAGTATAAAGGACAATAAATCCACCATAAGGACTAAAAATGGAGTCAAGAAAGAGTATACATTTTGATTTTTCCCTGTCTCCACAAGATGTGAAAAACCAGCAAGAAGTACACAGTGAACAGAGAGGAACAAAAAGGGAGGGGGGAATCATTTAGCCCATTGTTGGCATGTAGGCTCTATTCACACAACCCTTATGAACAGACGTTAATTGATGTTTATTGAATAGCCACTATGGGTCAGAAACCATGGTAAAAACTGCAGATACAAAGAGGAGCCATACAGAATTCCTGCCCTCAAAAATCTTACATGCAAATGAGGAAGGACATACATGAGGGTTAACATATAACTACAAATGAGCAAGATAAGAGACTCACAGAAGGGTCAAACCAAGCTTAAGCTATCTGAGAAGATGTCCCAGAAAACAGCATCTAGGCTGAGACCTGATAGATGAATAGGAGTCAGCCAGAGGGCTAATAGGGAGGAAGCACTCTATGTTTGTATTAAATAATAGTCATCTTTACAAACAAATGATTTGAATTTAGCATATACCTCTTACTGATTTACCTAAACTCAACATGGGATCTGGAATCTTGTTCCTTTTGGAGTACCCAAGAGAAGAATCTAGGCTGATAAAACCAGGGAAAGCCTCAATAAGGAAAGAACAGAACTAAAACATCTTATTTTATATAAGCAAATTCCAAATATCCTTTTTCCAATATTTTGTCAGTTCCCTATGGAACCTACTGGGAAACTTACTGAGTCTAAAATAGGTCCCTGGTGTTTCATAACCTGGTAGACTTACTCTGGCCAGCTGTTTTTTCAGGGAACACCAAGTTAATGCCTGGACTATATTTAAGGTTGGGAGTAGGGGAGGTTAGATAGAACTAATATATATTTATACCTACTATGTGCTTCATGCCCAGTGTATTACATGTATTATAGATTTAATCCTGAAAACAAGCCACCAAGGTGCATCTCAATATTCTCATTTTTCAGATGAGGACACAAGAGGCAGAAACTTAAAGTGCTTTACCCCAGGTTTTATAGCCAGTCAGTGGCAAAGCCAAGACACAAATCTGGATTTGTCTGATCCCCAAGCCTGTTCAAAGCCAGTTAAGGCAGCTGCCCTCCATCTTCCAAAATCTCAGTGATCACTGTAAAAGTAGCAGCCTCCTCTGTTCTCTCTCTTTTCTTCCTGCTAAGCTTTTTATTTTAAAATCGATGGAAATTTTTAGCGGGCATGGAAACGCATTTCAAGAGCACTCTAACTAATTTAGAAATACACCAATAGATTAAGAATAAAACAGTCTGGGAGCACAGCTATAGGATATGTTGTAATGATAAACTATATCTGATTTATCATTAAAATTTTAAAAACTTATATAGATATTGTGCTCAATAATATTGAAATGGTGGATTTTCTTCATGTTTGGTATTTTCTGGTTGCAAAATACATCTCCATAATATATGTTTAAAATGAAAGAGTTTGAAAACTACAGATAGGTATAAATGAAATAAAAATTATCCATAATCCCAACATTCAGAGTTAGCCTACATAAGCATTTTGACTTATCTATTTCTATACTCTTATGTGTGTGTATCTACATATATGTAATTTTCAACTATGGTCTAAATTATGAATAATATCTCATTACTGAATTTTTTTATTTAACATCACATGGTAAGCATTTCCTTACAACCCTATAGTAT
>NW_007162236.1:0-4636 GCF_000164805.1 Carlito syrichta
CTGCAGTCATAACTAGGCATGTGACATCAACAACCACTTAACCATTCAGTGTCTCCATTGCCTCATTCATAAAACTGGATAACAGACTGCCCTTTGTGACACATTTCACACAACTAACTCAAGAATCAAAAGATTACTATCCATGAAGTTGCTTCAGAATTTTTAGTGACAGAACATCAGAAGTTATTGGTATTGTAGTGAGGTTCTGTGGTTCGGGTGATGATGGAGATGACACCAATCTACTGCTGCTGAAATGCTGTGAGTAATTTTACCAGTAATTGTCCTGATTGTGCTTTCCTCAGTTTTGGCTCTCCTTAAAAACCAGTGCCTGTATGTGTCAACTGACTAACTGGAGAGACGATCAGCATTCCAATTTAGTTCAGAACAGGGTTAACTCATATGGAGACTGAATGAAGGACCCTGACTTCGTTAACACCAGGCTTCAGTCAACAGTCACATAAACACGTGTGTGTGTGTGTGCGCGCACATGTATACTCATGTGCATGCACATGTATTCAATAAACACAATTTTTATTAAAATAACGAAGAGATGTACAAGGTCCTCCTGCTTGCCTGTAGTGCATACATAGATTGTTTTCATTTGTATATGTGTACAGACAAAACACATGCATGTCTTCGTCTTCTTTTCCAAGTGGCACACCTCAACATTACAGTATAGTCAGATATTGGTATTGAAACACCTTTTAAATATTAGTAAAAGGCTGTCTTTCTACACTGTATTAAGTAGCTGCTTGCTTATGAGTATCTCGTTTTTCAGAATGACAGCTGTATTTTCTCCTGTTTTGACATTGAGTCTGATCTTGGTGAATAGCTCATATCCATTAAAGTGCTATTACAACACTGAATGACTGCCAGAATACTTCCTGATCAGTTTTAAAAGCCAGCTAGCTGACATCATCTAATTGCAACAGCAAAAAACAAATCCTTGGGGAATAAAATGAAATTTTTAAACATTTTTAAGGCAGTATATTAAACATAAACCCTAAAAACTATTTGAATAAGAATTATAAGCTACAGAAATAGAAAGGTGGAAATAATATTTTCTGCTCTTTGAAAACCCTTACACTTGCATATTGGCAATAGTCTCATATACTCCTTAAATTTACCATTTCGTCAATCCCTGAGTTTGAATTCCAACCATTACATAACTTAAAAAAGCAGCACCGAAAACAATCACCAGAGAGTGCAATTGTGCTCACCATTAAATTTAGTTCTATAAAATTTAAGACTGAATTCAATCATCTTTCTGTTTTTGCTTCAATGGTTGAAATCCAAATGTTCAGGTTTACTTTTTACTTTCCTCAACAGTCAGACAATATGCATATTTTTAAAGCTACAATGCCAGCATTTTAGACTTACATTTATTAAGCATTCCCAAAGGGAGGTAAAACTCACTGAGACAGTTAAGACCACTTGAATCAACAGTTTAATTGGAGCAGTCTGATTCAAAGTTGTAATTCTGCCACTACTCTGCCAACAATACCAACAAATACATAATGCATAAACTGGTATCACCCATTTGGAGAGCAAATATTTAAAGGATGTAGTTTGTCAATATAATTAATCATCAGGGATGGTTTTCTTAATGGGCAGCACTCAGTTCTTCTCATTTCGGTTTTGCCATTCAGTCTTTCCACACCTTTATTATGCCAATAACACTCATTCACAATTTGGAGTGGGCTGTCTCAACTGCAGATTCAACTCCATTTGATCAGGAGGTTCAGTGGTCCTCAATTCCTTCCAAGATCATGTGCCACAACGTCAAAGAGTCTGAACAAAGGCATAGAAATGCTAAATTTCCAACTCGTGTTTTACAGAATGTGATAGTGAATAATACATCATATTTTTAAAAACCTTCAGAATATGAGTCTCCTTAATAAAAGAGAACTATTAATGGAAATATTGAGCTAATAAAAAATCATTATTCATTTTGAAGTCAAGAGCTCTCCTAAGAAACTGAAACCTATGCTACAAACAGTCTTCTCTAGATTATTAGATGATCTCATTCACTTTTGATCAAAGTCTCCCTCCATTTTTGTTTAAAAGACTCTCTTCACTTTTTGATCCATTTTTAAATATTAAAATTGATATTATTCTAAGAAACGGACTCTCTATCCTCTTCCCCTTTTAAATAGTCAGTGCTTCCCATTGCATAGAGGAGAAAACCCCTGTCACTTCACCTGACATACCAGCTTTCCAAGTGCTCCTGTGCCAAACTCTCCTCCCCCCTTGCTCCCATGCCCCCCTCTCCCCACCTAGCCCAACCATGCAGTTCTCTCTTCTTCCAGCACTTCAAGTCCTTCCTCAGCACTGCCTTTGCACATGTTGTACTCCTTGGCTAAACAACTTCTGAACACTTCCAGTTAATCAAACGCCTGCTCTGGCTTCAAGTATCTCCCCCATCATCTCCTCTACCATGCTTTCGATTGTCCCAGGTAAATGTTTTATTCCTTCCTTGTTCCCATGGTCATGGTACCTGCACACAACCACTCTATGCCAGAATGTATATATGACTATTTAACTTCTCTATCTGTTTATATGGTTAACAGCCATATATACTAGCTCTGGAGGGGAAAAAAATTCATCACAGAGTCCAAATATTTCCCTAAATGACAAAAATGATCTGATCCCAGCATGGAAAGAAAAAAGTAGCAGAAGAATGGCATGTCTAGCACCAAGGTCACTTCTGGTTTTCCTTTATGGTGACCTTCACTCACTTGTTCTTTTTCTTATTACATCATTCCCACCACTGGGCAAGCTTTTCCCTTGTAGAGTAGACTTATCAAAAATCCATCTATCACAGTTTAAAAATAGGGAATACCTGGGGTTCAGTCACAAAGCAACACAGAAATGACAAAGAAAAATGTCAATGAATGACATTGAGGTTGAATCACAGAAAAATCTCAATTTTTGTTTTTCAAATCTCTATGTTGCTCTGAAAGGTAAAGCTAATGCTTATGAGGAATAAATACATTTCAGACTTGGAGGCAAAGACCAAATGTCCAAAAAACAGACAGTAACTAAGATTCACTACAGAGACTTAAGTGTAACCTACATAATGGTCCAAGGCATGAGGTGCTAAGTTTACCCTCAATAAACTTCTTAAGTTCATTTTTTAAAGTGACCTTTTATGAGCAACTATGTGTTGAGTAGAAGTAACCTAGGCTATATTAGACTGAAAACTCACTACTACTATATATGTGATTTTGTTCTTCTTTTATAGGTTTGACTATACTGTGGACATAGTATCATGTGACACAGAAAAGAAGGTACAAGAAAAGTTGTAACTGAGGTCAGTTATTTGTGCCAATCCCCATCTCCTTTATATCTAGTTTATTACTCTCAGCACAGGTTAGCCTCCCCACATACTGTTAAAAATATGTATATTGCTTCTGGGAGGTCTACTGCCCCCTGTAAATTCACATATTAAAGGGTAGCATGGAAGGGAAAGGAATCTGTAATAGAGTCATTTATAGCCAAGCACTAAATCATATAATACAGAAAATAAATGTAGATGACTTGGAGGATGGGGGCAAATATATTACCTCTCCTCAATAAGCATTCATAAAATAAAATGGGATCTTCAAGCGGCCAAAATTAAGTGGAAGTTTGCTAAAGAAAATCAGATGGGGGGAGGGGAAAGAGAGAGAGAGAAAAACACCAATTTTACCTACTCTGAATAAGCAGTTAGTGGGGGGGGGGAAGCTTTTTATTTTAAGGGAGGGGCTGGAAAATTAGAATTAAAAAATGAACAGAAATGAACAGACTACCGCTTTTCCAGTGATTCCTATTCCTCCTGACTCAGTGCCCAATCATGTCTTTCTGTGAACTGCCTTGCTGTTTTGCCAAAAGAGAAAACTTACTTTCCATCTATGTAAACTCCTAGAAGGGGGGAGAGCAGGAAGACAACTCAATTCAGCCCAAGAAAAATATAACTCTTGTGCATATCTCCAAGTATCTGACAGTGGCCCAATCCCCTGCCGACGTTGGTGGTCTGGGTTGGAAGCTATGATATGATTGAGGAATTAGAAGCGTTTTGCTAACCTCCCCTCCCTGTGTCAAATGGAGGAAATGATACACTTACCAAGCAGGAAGGAAGGGCTTGAAGCATATCACATTTAACACCACCCCTTTCCTGATGCTGGCAGATCCCAGAGAGTCCCTGGAATTTAGCTACAAAGGATGAAGCCTTGCTAGACTGTAATGAGAGGAAGAGTTTCGATGTTACAGGGGGAAAAGGAAGGAAGGAGTGATGAGAAAAGGATGAGAAATTCTGAGTTCTGAATTCAAGAAGCCAAACCTCTTTCTTTACATGAAATGCTAGTTAGCCGGGCTCGGTGGCTCAGCCTGTAATCCCGCGCCTTTGGGAGTCTGAGGTGAGTGGATTGACTAAGTCCGCGGGTTCGAGACACGCCTGGGCAGCGAGACCTCATCTCTACAATAAATCAAAAAATCAGCCAGACGTGGTAGCGTGCGCCTGTAGTTCCGACTACTCGGAAGACTGAGGCAGAAGGATCGCCGGATCCCAGCAGGTCGAGGCTGCGGTGGGTGGGAGCGGCCACTGCACTCCAGTCTGGGTGACAGAGTGAGGCCCCACCTCAAAAAAAATAAAAAA